>NC_070626.1:32746545-33026545 GCF_947347685.1 Pleuronectes platessa
GGGATCAGACTCGTGTTGTGTTAAATGGGTCGGACGATGCTTAATGTTGTGGAACTATTGGAATGGTTGTGATAATGATAATGGCTTTTGAATGGGCTCTTCTGCTTGATCTGACAGACACATGGGCTCTGCATTGAAGCCCTGTCTATAGTAGTGTGTGTGTGTGTGTGCGTGTGTGTGTGTGTGTGTGTGTTTGTGTGTGTGTGTGCGTGTGTGTGTGTTCACACCAGAGTCTCTGACTGTGGAAAAGAATCAATATCACTAATCGTCTGCATGTAACCGATAGACGACAGATTGATTCTCCACTCGATGCCGTCGTCTGAACAGTGAAGAACTCAAACCTCAATCAGGAGATTCATTCTTCAGATTTCACTTCATCATAAAATATAAATACTAAAACGGATGAACAAAGATAAAATGTTAATCCACTCCGATGCAAAGATTATGGTTTAATTGATCAGATGTAGAAAATGTTTTAAAGACATAAACAACACTTTGGTTTATTCTACTTTTTCTCTGTTAAATACAATATAACACAACTTTTAAATCCTTAAGATTCAAGATTCAAGATTCAGGATTCAAGATTTTTATTATCAAATTCACAACAACAACATTAAGCAGTCGCTGGCAGTGAAATGCTTGAGTCATAGGCTCTCTTCTAGCAATGCTCAAGTAATTTCAACCTAAAAAATAAAAAATAAAATAGTATAAAATAGAATAAAATAGAATAAAATAGAATATCACAATTTAAAATAGAAAATAAAGTATATATATCTAAATATATATATAAACAAGTGAATAGAAAATAAGACAAAAATGTGTGCAATGGTGGAAAAAAGACCCAAAAACAAGAAACAGACAACACACACAGACCAACACCCTTTCACACCTCTGAAGAAAACACACAGTTGGTCTTTTTCTTTTTCCTTTGTGGTTTAGAATAAATGTTATTATTGATAAACAGGAGCATTAACCTCAAGTCACTTGTTTGTAAACTGTGGTAAATCACAGGACTCTTTACATTGATCATTAAACTCAACTTTTACAGTTTTCCTATAAAATGAAAATGGGGAAAATATGGATGTATATACATGGATATACTTTTTAACTTGTTTTGAAACGTAACTTTAGATTTAGTTTCATTTAGTGAAAGATGTTCCGTGAGTAAAAATAAAAATCCAGATGAGCTGAACTCATCTCAAAGTTTCTCATCTCATCCTGATCCGTGTAGAACACGTCGCTCATCCCCTCAGACATCAGGCCCACAAATCCTCTTTACTGTGAAGAAGCAGCTTTTCAACCCAGTGTGTGTGTGTGTGTTAGTGTGTGTCTGTGTGTGTTAGTTTGTGTGTGTGTGTGTGTGTGTGTGTGTGTCCATCTTTCTAGTGTAGTTACATAAGAGATGGCAAGACAGAGCAGATTACATAAGGCTTCCCCTATATGCAAACTAGCGCTGTGCAAGTGTGTGTGTATGTGTATGTGTGTGTGTGTGTGTGTGTGTGTGTGTGTGTGTGTGTGTGTTTGTGTTGGTGTGTGTGTGTGTGTGTGTGTGTGTGTGTGTGTGTGTGTGTGTGGTGTTTGAGGGTTCATCTTGGATGAAAGTCCAGAGAGAGAGAGAGAGAGAGAGAGAGAGAGAGAGAGAGAGAGAGAGAGAGAGGACCCGTGCCCTTGTGAAATTTGACCAGCAATAATCAGATTAGATTAGGCCTAAATGTGTGTGTGTGTGTGTGTGTGTGTGTTTATTTGATGTGAGTGTGGATGTGCAGTGTTTTAGGTTCTGTCATATTCAGACGTTCATACGAGAGCTGATTGATACGTTTGAGTTTTATAAACTATCGAGTCAGAACGATGACAAAACTAAAACCTGATACCAATTTATTGTCTGATAATATTCATAATTATTGACTCTGGAGAAAGTCCGAAGCCTTGAACTCTGACATTTCGATCATCACAGCTCCTCCAGACAGTATGAAGAGAATCTCCAAAGTTCATGTCTGAAAACAGCTTATGATCAGGAGTTGGTTCGACCCAGCTAATATCAGGCTGTCGTCCAATCATGTCTCAGTATGAGAACTACAGCCAATGACGGCCAAGTGGCGTCAACCACATAAACACTGATGCTTCTGGTCGGGGCTGTGACGTCACGGTCAAAGATCGCAGAGAGCGTTTGATTCGCTCGCTCGCCCACATCGGAAGTGAACGGGAGGCGTGTGTATGTGTGACCGAGCCCTCAAGCGCTATGTCAGCCCCTCCCTCTTCCCTTTGGTTGGTCAGATCCCTGCCACATCGCCTGTCAATCACTCTGAGGAAATGTGATCTCAGAAATAGCTTCAGTGGCAGCGTGAAGCCGCCTCAGGCTGAAAGTGACGAGGACTCACTGCTGTGGACGAGAGGCAGATTCATGTTGTGGCTGTTTCTAATGTCGTGAAAGTTTGGTTTTAATTTGGTTTTCAGAGGCGGTCCAGTCATTTGTCTCGTCACCTACATGATGTTAAGTTTAATCTTTGAAGCTCACACCAGCAGAATCTGTTATATTGTGTTTTAGAAATCTCATGTGATCCGACAGATGCGATGTGACGTCATGTTTGTCATCATATATTTGTTAAATCGACAAAAACGAGTAAAATACACAAAATCTGTCTGTACGGAGCTCTGTGGCTCTCAGACTCACAGTCGTGACAATGTGTGATATTTAAAATGCTTCGTTTGCTCAAAACGTTCTCAACACAATTTATATTTGACAGAAAACGTAACGTTAGGGTTTCTGGAGGTTCCTTATGGAGAACATGTCTCGAGGTTCACGACTCGGCTGTTTCTGCTGCAGGTGAACCAGGAGAACGTGGTGAAGGTCGGCCACAGGCAGGTGGTCAACATGATCCGCCTGGGAGGGAACCGGCTCCTGATCAAGGTCGTGACGGTGAGCCGGAATCTGGACCCCGATGACACGGCACGCAAAAAAGGTACCTCCCCCCCCCCCACAGAAATGTATAAACTCACTGACAGATGTTCCACCGCTGGTCAGAATGAACAAGGATTAAAAATAAATAATAATGAGGCTGAGGTGTGAATCAGCAGAAAACCGCTGCTCGATTAGAGACTGTAAAGAACTCAGGTCTCTGCTGTTCATCCACCGACTGGAACCACTGGACACAGAAGCTGAGGTCAGACTCTCACAGCTGCTCACATCGGACATTTTGATTTCAACGACCAACAGAAAACTGCTGGAAGTTTAATTCAGCTTTTTTCCTCCTGAGATATTTAGTTTTTTAAGTTTCTAGAATCGTGTTAGAATCATTATCCACACGGCCACTTGCTCTCGGTAAATCCTGCAGAATATCTCCTGGTCTTTTCTCATATTGGTTCATTCGGACTTTCTGTGGAGTTATTACTCGGTGGCTGGCTGGAGAAGTTCCAGAGAAAGTCCGGAGCCTCTCGCTCGGACACCTCCGGCCCCTCCGGAGACTTTCAGGAGATTCTCAGGAGTTCAGTCCACGTCTGAAACAGCTGAAGTTTGATTCAAAAAATGTTAAATGTAATTTTTGCTAAAAATCTGTAAGATAATGAAATGTTTTTTTTTCTTTGAATGAGAATCAAATGTGATTTATGTATTTTCGTCACTGTGACTTGGTCCCGCAGCTCCTCCCCCGCCGAAGAGAGCCCCCACCACAGCCCTGTCCATGCGCTCCAAGTCCATGACCTCGGAGCTGGAGGAACTCGGTAAGAGCCGCCTGGTTTGTGTTGTCGCCCGGTTTGTGTTGTCGCCCGGTTTGTGTTGTCGCCTGGTTTGTGTTGTCGCCTCGTCAGGAAGTCGTGTCTAACAGCTGCTCTCTGTCTCCCTCTCTCCTCTTCTGATTGGTTCATCTCACTATAGTGGATAAAGGTAAGCAGTCCGCGCTGCACAACCTTCTGCCGTCCGTTCTCGTCCAATCACATCCATCGGCTCCCATTGGCTGAACGACGTCTCTGTTCCCATCATGCAATGCTTTTAATGAAAGGCGTGGCTTCTCCTCTTTCATGATGCATGACGGACACATGCTCCCTGCACACATGAGCTGCTGCTGCAACAAGTGAAAAATGCGACTGTAGTTTTCTTGTGTTTATTTCTGTGTGTGTGACGAGAACAGTTTTGCTTTGCTTTGAAAATGTTAAAACCACCTGTGTCCAGACTGTAGGCTGCAGAGCTGTCATCTGGGGGTGGAGCCATGATACTGAGGCTCCGCCCAAACACAGACTCAACCAATCATTAGTCTCAGCTTGTGATTATTTATTATTATCGAGCGGTTTCAGACGCGACCCCTGGACCTTCTCTGGAGTTTGTGTTTCACAGATGAAGAAGCTTCTCTGCTCAGTCGCCTTCAGAGCTCTTGAACCTCGTCGTCTTTCCACCTTGACGTCTTTCTCTGTGTCTTCCTGAGAAACATCAACACGCCCACTTCCTCCGGGTGAATCCTCCAGAGAATCTCCTGCTGTGTTCTCACATAAGGTCCCTCAAACGTTGGTGTTTTTTCTGGAGGGCTGGCAGGAGAACCTCTGAAGAACGTTCACAGCAACTGACTCAGACGTTTGCGTTCTCACACACAGCCTCTGAACTCCGGATAATCTCCTGAAATGATCTGGAGTTCAGCGCAGGTCTGAAAACAGATTCTCTACTTTCTGCCTTTGCCCATTAAAATGAATTCAGATTAAATAACTATGTTCTTAGAGCAGCAGAGAGAGAAAACGTCCGAGTCCATGGTGGCACAGCCTTTAAACAAGGCGGGGTTATATACACGACGCTGCTGATTGGACGACACCTCTGACACACCCAGTTTGTTGACATCATTTAGAGGAAACATGTCATTTAAACGTGGAAACCGAAACAGACACTGAACGTGCCACTGAAGACACACGTGTCACATGTCAGTGTAACCAGCCGAGGTGTCGAGCTTAAGAATAAATTAATGAGTGACCAGTCAGCATGTTTGTTTTTTTACTTTATACACGACTGGTCCTATTTGTGCTGTTAGAGCTGAACGTGAATCTACTGCAGGACGATGCATTTAAAACACGCAGACTGAATATTCAAACACAAATACAAAACAATTAAGAAGTTGAGTATATTTGTGTTCCTGTTGGGGAAAGGATTGTGTTGATGCTCTGAAGAATCAGAATCTGTTTGTGTCGCCCCTCTAAGCCACTCTAAGGAAAAAGAAAGGTGGTAAGTGACTGCAGGCATGTTTAACCATGATCCGGTATTCCCACTGATTGAATTAGTTTACGTTACCCAGCACCACCAGTACCACCAGCAGCACCAGCACCTCACTGTGATAACTGACCCTGTGTATTTGTTGATTTTTGTTTCCTCTCAGTCGAACCTTGTGGTGTTTTGCAGTGTATCTGCATGATTTACAGTGTTTTTGATTGCAGCTGTTTTGAACTTGGTTGTGTTCTAAGTGTTGTTGTTGTTGTCGTCGCATGGTTTAATGTTGTGATGCTGTCGGACACAAAGCTGCTTTCAGCTCCTCCGTCCCTCCGTCACCATCCAGATTATTTCTTCCTCTTTCCTCGGTCGGATGATGAGTCGTCTCATGATTCATTTTTGATTAAATAAAGAATCTTACTTCAGAGCGCCTCTCGTGCAGGCAGACACACAACCTACATTTGCAGCACTAGCAGAAGGACGCACGCATTATTTACTCTGTGGAGAATTTCAACATTAAAACAGAATGTGTGTGTTTATGCACAACAAGCATTGAAAGCTAATGTTTGTTCATTTCACCTGACGTCGAAGATTTGCTGTCATGTTGGTCTTTGTTGGTGCTTCTGTTTTTTTGTCCTCCTGTGTCACTGCAGGATTCTGTGTGTGTGTGTGTGTGTGTGTCTGTGTGTGTGCACAAGAAGGAGGAGGTTTATTCTAGGAAATCTTTCACTCCCAAACAGGTTTCCAGGGCAACTGTGTTTCATGTTGTCCGCAGACAGAGGAATTAACTTCACGAGGAAATACATATATGTTCTGTATTGTGTGTGTTTGTGTGTGTGTGAGAGAGTGTGTGTGTGTTTGTGTACGGTGTGTTTCAGCTCTAAACATAGTGAAGGTCATTGACGATCCTCTCCTCCCCTTTCCTCCCCTCCCCCCCCACTCCTCTCCTCTGTGTGAAGATGCGCAGAAGAAGAGGATTGTTTTCCAAGTCACTCTAAGTAATCACTGCCTTGATGCATGAAGCTTTGTGCAGCACAGGCCGAGCTGGTAGCCAGGGAGCTGCTGTCAGTGAGCGGGTAGTTCAGGGCCAGCATGTAGCTTCTCTGAGGGCGACTCTGTCTGACGGCATCATCCCACACCAGAGGGAAGCTCAGTCCAAGTTTGCCGTTGACACCTTCTCCCACGTTGTTGGTAAATTAAAAAAAGACGGGGAAAGAAAACGGCAAACTGGACGGACTTCACCTTCATGGCTCATCTTTACGTCTGACGAGGGAACGAGCCCGGTGATGCTGCTGAGTCGGCTGTTTGGAAAGAGCTTGCACGGCTTCCGAGGCTGAACACACACACACACGCATTTCATCCTCCCGTCTGCACCCCCCCGACTCCTCATCCCCCCCATGCAAAATGTCTTTCAGTGTTTTCAGTTTCATTGCAGTTCAGTGTGGAAACACAAGGAGGCGTCACAGTGAATGATTAGCTTGCGTTTGGCCGACGAGAACTTTTACTAAGGCTTTCTGCAAGTTGAGCCCCTCCCCACCCCACCACACAAAAATACACACACACACCTTTTGTGTTAGTTGCTGATGGATTTTGGGTAAATTTGTCTTGCAGACAAAGTCGAAGAGATGACGCACGCACAGAAGACTTCGCCTGTTGATATGAAGATCGCCACAATCAAACCACGCCCCTCCAGTCGCTGCCTGGTTACACCCACTGATATGAATGTAAGTGAACAGGGCTGAACTCACGTAACGTCGAGAAATACACACAAATACGGACGTTACATTTCCAGAACCTGCATACATTTGAATTTTATTTTGTATGCAGATGATGCACGATTAAACTTGTAGGTTTAGATTCAGATTTCGTTGTGGTCGTGTTTGGGTGTTGTGTACGTGTCAGCAGAGAGCTAATGGAAAGTTTGTATATCTGGATATTTCATGAACAACGCTCTGGTTTTCAGTCCATGTATCATGACCGCCAGGGAGTAGCAGTGGTGCCCCCCACTGTTCCTGGAGCCTTCCTGGGGTTACCTGAGAAGGGCACCATCAAGAAGCAAAAGTCAATAGGTATGATGTGCATTCATTCACTCTGTGTGTGTGTGTGTGTGTGTGTGTGTATGTGTGTGTCAGCTCACAACTGCATGTCCAGCACCTTTTGCTTTTAGCTTGTTGTAATATTCTATTAATGCTCTGTGGACATTCTCTTGCAATATTGAAACTAATTATAGATAAATTAGAACGATCCAGTCAGCAAAGTGAGCTTCAGGCGATTATGTTGCAGGTCATTAAGGATATGCTGAACCCTCAGAGCTGCACTGGGGGGACGTCGTGCAGGATAATGTTACTCACGGCCCTTTCGATTTGCAAAGCCATCGTTATTGTACCAAAGAAGTTATGACTTTTTCACAATGATTGCGTTGAAAGCACATTTAGCGTTGGTTTGATTGGCAGCTGAGGAAACGTGACACATGGGAATCACATTTCACTACATATCCCAACATCTGACACAATTGATCTAAATCTATTCAAACCATTTAATGTGTTTTGATTAAAATAATGTTTATTGTGATAACAAGATCCTTTACAATGTGCACAGCTCCAACAACCATTCCATGGCGACTCTGGTTCAAATCGGGCCTTTAATATAAATGTTTGTTCTTGACCTTGTTTCCGTTCTCAGTTGGTGAAGAAACTGCTCAAATTAACTCACCACGAAATTCCCACTTGCTGCAGCAAACATCTTTTATCTTAGCACTTTTCTCATCTAGCGGGCCGCTGCCAAGTTTCAGGAACCCCCTGTTGAGATAAATAAAGGTTAATGAAGAGCTCACATCAAAAAATGAGTCGTTTTCTGTAGAATGAGCAGACCATGCTGGAAATAAAAAGTAGGGATGTCTCCCCCAGGTCCTCACACCATTTTTCTTTCTGCTTCATTTCTTCAAGGTACAGATGAGGATGACAAACAAGGATTCCTCACACCTCCGCCACTAAAGTTCTCCCGCAGCCTCTCTATGCCTGACTCCACAGAGGACATCCCCCCTCCTCCAGCCATTTCACCCCCTTCGCCACCTGGCTACAACTCAGCTGCCGGCCCTACATCCAAAGGCTACAGCACCACACGACCCAGCTTCACCCAGAACTCACCCAATGCAGTGACCACCATTAGCAGGGCCGGCGTTGGTACATTGAGGCGCGGCTATTACCGCCAGAGCTCAGAGCAGTTTGAGAGCACACGTTTACGTGGGCGTGCACCAGTGCCAGAGAACCCTTACTCCGAGGTGGGCAACAGGACATTGTATGTGCCAGCAAAGCCAGCTCGAAGGAAGGGCATGCTCGTAAAACAGTCAAATGTTGAGGACAGTCCTGAGAAGATGTGTCGCAAGCCAGCAAGTCCCTCAGGCCCGGTCTCCATGCCTACTACACCTGTAGAACGAACATGCTCATCCATCCCCATCCCCACAATCATCGTCAAGGAGCCTTCCACCAGCAGCAGTGGCAAGAGCAGCCAGGGTAGCAGTATGGAGATCGAGCCCACCACTCCTGAACACCCCTCTCTCACACCCACTCTTGGGAGTGGAGGTCTGCGTCCTGAAGATCCTCATTCTCTAGGCAACCCCTTCGCTGCAGCTATTGCTGGGGCAGTGCGGGACCGGGAGAAGAGGCTCGAGGCAAGAAAGAGCTCAATTACCTTCCAGTCAATCGATTTTGGGGATGATGATTTGAGCGGTCCAACACCTTCCCCTCGCCTTCGCCAGTCAAAGTCCATCGATGAAGGCATGTTTAGTAGCGACGAGCGACTTAGAAGGATATTGGCCCCTCCCTTTGCACGGCTTGGGCCCCCTGTAGGGGGTGGCAGTGGCAACATGACCGATTTTAATACACCTGAGCCCACAGTTGTGCGGGAGCCTCTGAACACCAGAACTGGCCAGTGTCCCAACTTAGACAGTCCTGTTAGTCTCCCAGCCACTCCTCCTAAGAGCCACTACAGGGCCAATGGAACCTACCTCCACCCTGTCACCGGCAAGCCCTTGGACCCTAATTCTCCACTCGCTCTGGCCCTTGCAGCTCGTGACCGGGCCATGAAGGAGCAACAAAACCATCCACAGAGTCAGCCTCCAAACCCTCCTCAGGTTCAAACCCCCAAGCACGAAGCCCAGTCCCTTCCAGTCCAGCCAAGCCACAAACCAGACCTCAACCAACCCCTCTTTATTGACACCAAACTACGTTCTGGCATAGAGACTAGTTTTGCTGCAATCTCCACAGCAACCATGGGGCGTCCTGGCCGAGGTGGCCTGCGGAGGCAGATGACAGAGCAGAAGTATGAGTCTGATGGGGCGAGAGAAGAGAGGCAGCATCAGGCCGTCGAGGAAAGGAAAAGTGCACCAGCTGATGTGGCGGACTCGTCACAGCCCAAGTCAACAGGGCTCTTGATGGTCCACACCAGCACAGAACCAGGCGCCAAGGTTAACAACCAAGATGTGGAGGGCCAGGACAGCAACAGGCCATCAGAGCTGAAGGACCCTAACCAACCGGATCCACACAACCCTCCGACTCTCTCCAATCCCCAGCCACCCTCATCACGGGGGAGGAGCGTTCCTTTAGGTGAATCCTTGGATGAACCAGTGAAGCTGCCATTCCGAATCCCCCCTCCCCCCCTGGCCTCAGTTGATATTGATGAAGACTTTGAGTTCACGGAGCCCCTCCCCCCACCACTGGAGTTTGCCAACAGTATTGACATACCTGATGACCAGGCTAGTGCCATTGCAGAGATGCTTCAGCAACAGAGACGAAATGGGGGACCTCGATTACCCCCCTATGATCCTCACGCCCCACCACCGGTTGTTGATCAACTCAAACGGGTGGCGAACCGCATGCCCCCCTCATATCCTCCTCCTCCACCGGAACAAGAGTCAGGGGTGGGTGACTCGGGCATCGAAGAGGTAGACAGCCGCAGTAGCGGGGATCCTCAGCACATGGAGACCACCAGCACCGTTTCCAGCATCTCCACCCTGTCGTCAGAGGGAGGCTTCTGCGACAGCGCTCTGGAGAGCCTCTATGCCACTGCAGACGGACATGCCTTCCTGGTGGATCGGCCCCCAGTGGCGCCCAAACCCAAGGGCAAGTCTGTCATCAACAGGACATCACTTTATCATGACGCACTCATTGAAGAGCCTCCAGAGTCCTATGGGACTCCACCGCAGGTCCCGCCCCCTCCCCCTTCATCCTCGGAACCTCCTAGAACTCCTACTCAGAGGACATCCAAGCTGTGGGGCGACCAGCCCCCAGAGCTGTGCAGCCCCCCATCCACACCAGACAGCAAGAACACCGTCATCACCGAGCTGAGCTCCATTCTGCAGCAAATGAATCGCGACAGGCCGCCCAAGCCAGGAGACAGCCTCGACTCCCCCACCGGGACCAGGGGGGCCTTTGGAACAAGGTACGTGATACGTTGTTCTGTATTTCCAGGGATTTGACCCTCACCAACACTGTCTTCTTCTTCTGTCTTCTGTAATTATCTTAACATTTATTTTATTTATTCGTTTGTCGTGTCAGAACAAAACTGAATGTACCTGCTGAGGAAACCCCAACTCTTTTAGTTCATGAGGATTTCATGCTGATGCAGTATTTACATTTTGTAGATTTTTTTCCTCAAATCGTCACAGCTGTTGTATCAAGCACTCGACTTGACTAGTTGTTGATTGGCAGGTGAAAGTAGAGTTCACTCGTTGATGTATCAGGTCTTGTGGACAGCTTCGTTTTTATTTCCCCAGGTTTCATGTTCTCTGTCTCAAACAAACATGTCGACAGTTGTCTGTTCCATTGTGGTCGTTGTTGATCAGGTTTGTGGTTCACATGAGGAGATCACAGTGGTTTTGAGTTGTGTGTGACGTTAACGAGATGCAGGCGTGTGCTTGTTTGTCATGTGAAAGAGAAACAGAGTCGACCCAATTTTCTACTGAGGCATCTTATTTGTATTATTATTATTACTTCTCGCACTCCATATCAGGCAATGACATCATAAAATGTTTTTCTTACTTAACAGACTATGGCCCTCATACTTCAATTCTAGCACAGTGCTGCGAGCTTGGATAGAGTTCTCTCTGGCTTGGCCTGGGTTTACACTACAAACCCCAAACTATCGGCCGATGCCCTGGAGGCTAATTCATCTTCAGACGATTGACAGTTGACTCTCAGATTGGCTCTGAGTACTTACTGCTAGTAGCTCAGGATTTAACTCAACCCTGCTGATAAGTGTTTGGCAACAGCAGTAGACAATTATTTTGAGACAAGCTTTCACTTTGTTGTAGCAGCATTTTATGAGGTCTGTGTGTCAGGGAGTAAACTGAATGTTTACTTGGCTGGAAGCTCAAAGGGCCGATCCCGAATGGAAAAGTCACTCAGGCAATAAATAAGAAAGTGAGCGCTGTTTACATTTTTATAGGAAGGATTTAAGGGATGGTTTCATATGGAATAGAAAGATTGATTTCCATCTATATCAAACCTGCAGTAGCTGGGACAACATGTTGATGGACTCTGCACCTGAGTCGGCTCGGCTCATGGTTTTTTCAACATCTTCCCTGTATGAGCGGGAAATAAAAAGCACGATAAATAATTCACTGCTCTCATGCATTTTATATAAACGGTCCCATCGCTCTTCAGAGAGGAGCAGAGAGCGGGGGGGATGGAGTCGGTCGGACGCTTCTGATCTAATTTGTGATGTTAGGCCAACGCGCCGACGTCCATTTGTGGTGAATACGGTGAAGTGTCCGGCGGCTCAGGTCTGGTCCCGTGTTCCCTCCTTCACACTTCACCACACATACGATCATGTTATCCTCATTTTCATCCTTTCACAGTTCCAAGTCATGTCTGTTGACCTTTTACACCTCATCTCATTTTCAGCTCACGCCTCTTCATCTTCATTCTCTCCAGTCTGCTGTCGTTCCTTCACCTCTTCTTTCTTCATGCCCTTCTGTATCTCCCGTCTTCACAGGTAGGTTCCATCAGCGTCGAGGACACCTTCACAGTTCTTATTTTCATATAGCGCTGAGATGCTACATGATGTTTAGGACATGGTGTCGTTTTCTCATTGGACTCTGGAGCCATTTCTTGCATAAAGTTGCAAGCTAATATTGGAGTTGATTTCCAGATGATATTAAATATAACCCTGAATGATTACTGTACTAGCTGTGACATAACGTGTATTATGTTGTGACAGATGCATTAAGATCTGATTTAGAGAGGAACGAAGATCAATAACAAAAAAACTGTACATTTGTCTTTACGTCGTGTAGGAGAGTAACTGAAGCTCGTCAACCTGTGAGTCACAGGAACTGAACTGTTTGTCCTCAGGTTCAAGATCTGTCAGGACCTGAAGTGTTCAAACACAGATTACATCGTTACACAGTTGATTTCAAACGGACTCGTGTCTTCTACGGGAGAATCCATCGGTTCATCTCGTGGCTTGTGCTGAGCCTACCTCGGATGGTTACATTATTATGGCTGATAGTCAAAAGCTCTTTTCAGAAAATTAATGACGGGATTTTTACTTCAGGAATCAAACTGTTGAGATGTTAACATTATGCTCATTGTGATAAATGACGTTGTCACTTTAAGTTCAGCTCCATTATCACTGCAGTTAAGACTCCAGGGGAAACGGAGACGTTCTCTCTCTTTCAGCATCTGGCGTCTTCGGTGAACATCTGGTTTGCTGAACCAGAAGAACGACAGAAAGTTTAAACAGAATCTCATCCGTTAAAGTTTGATTTGACTTCTCAATTCTTTCTCTCGCTATCGTTCGGCTTCAGTTCCAGATCAAACCCGTCAGACCTGTTTCCAGATGTTTGACAAGCAGCTGAGACTCATCACACACATCTGCAGACAGAGCTCAGCTGATCCTGCAGCATCAGTCCCGTTGAGTCTCAGTTCTCCACTTCACCAACTTCCACGAGATTATTAATGTTGTGATTTGGTGGAATACAAATCAAATAGAATTGAATTAATCCGTCACCGAACATCCCGCTGGCTTGTAATCTGCTTTTACATTGTGTGTGTTTCTCGTGTCAGACGGAGTTTAAACCCTTTCTCTCGTTTGCCGCCGGGGTCGGAGATTATCCGCCCTCACACGAGGGTTTTGTGTTTTTGCTCCTGAGGGTTTCCAAAGGTTGAATTCAACCAGAGACCAGCAGATAGGGGGCGCCGTTTCATAGGATGAGGCCTGAGGAGGGAAAAGGTGGCGCTGCCTGTGTGAGCGTCAAACAGATGGAAGCAGTGAAACAGAAGATGGCCTAGATTCACACACACACACACACACACACACACACACACCTCTGATATGATGCTTGAATCCTCTTCACCAGTGGAAACATCTGATTTGATTCTTTTGACGTTTGTGAGGTTGTTGTTCTTTATTCTTCTGTTTCATATTTCATATCAAATGTGCGTTGGTTGTGCCTGTGGACGAAAGTGTTGCTTAGCAACCAGCTGATGAGAGCAGCCTTGAGGCCTGCAGTGATGTCAGTCTGAGTCGGGGGAGGGGTGTTGTGTGTGTGTGTGAGAGAGAGAGAGAGAGAGAGAGAGAGAGAGAGAGAGAGAGAGAGAGAGAGAGAGAGAGAGCGAGAGAGAGAGAGAGATGGATGGAGGATGGCAGGCCTCACCCTCAGCAGAGTTCAACATCATCTCACGCAGGTCACGTGCCACGCTGCTTTAGTAGGCCACCATTATGTAACCCAGCGGAGTCAGTGTGTGTGAGAGAGAGAGAGAGTGTGTGTGTGTGTGTGTGAGTGTTAGTGTTAGAAAGAAGCAGGGAGGCATGTGGGATGTGGGCGTGGCGAAGGTGAGGTCTCCAACCACACGCATCGATGGAGCTGCGTCACTTTCCTCTCGTGCCGCTCAGCTGACGGAGAAGCAGCAGCGAGAGAGAGAGAGAGAGAGAGAGAGAGAGAGAGAGAGAGAGAGAGAGAGAGACGAGAGACGAGAGAGAGAGAGGAGAGAGAGAAGAGAGAGAGAAGAGAGAGACGAGTGACGAGAGAGAGAGAGGAGAGAGAGAGAAGAGAGAGAGAGGAAAGAGAGAGAGAGAGAGAGAGAGAGAGAGAGAGAGAGAGAGAGAGGAGAGAGAGACGAGAGAGGAGAGAGGACCAGTGCCCTTGTGAAATTAGACCAGCAATAATTAGATTAGATTAGGCCTAAATGTGTGCGTGCGTGTGTGTGTGTGTGTGTGTGTGTGTGTGTGTGTGTGTGTGTGTGTGTGTGTGTGTGTGTGTATACACTTGTCCTTCTATCTTTGTGAGAACCAGTTTGACTAGTAGAATTTAAAGGTTGAGGATATTTTGGTTCTGAGGAGTGTAGACTTGGTTACTGGGTCACGTGTTGAACTGGGTTAAAGCTTCACATCCTCTACTCCAGTACAAACACACGTAGTAAAACCAGTTCTGATTCAACCTCAGACTTCACTGAAAGCAATAACACACAGAGACACCATTTCCTTAATACAACTGTGTCTCTTCTTTTATCCTCAGATTTAAGTTCATTAATCATATTCTAACATTATAGTTGACGTGTCATTGGCGCTGTACGGAAAAACATGGCTGACGTCGGTGATCTCGTGACCTTGTTTATCTAATTACACATCACAAGGGATAAACACATCTGATCATTAGGTTGTGTTTCTTATTATTAGGATTTACCATCTGTCTCCTCTGTTGTCAAACTCTGTTGAAGACGCAGTTAATGAGTCAATTTGAACTGTTTCCAATAAGAATTTGCTTTTTCAGGCGACGGCTTCTAAATTGTGTAAACATAGTTTGATACAAATCAAAGTAATCTGCTGCACCTGCGTTGACCTGAGAGAAACTGGAAACAGCTCCGTCCTCCGATGGGCCTGTCGGTGGGAACGGTAATCAGGTCAGAGAAGCTAAACGAGGCTCTGTGCTAATTAGGGAACTGATTTAACTCCTGTAACAGAAAGTGGTGGAACAGTAGAAGAGGTGCTGACACGTCTCGGGTTCCACAGTTAGGTCAGTGTGTGTTTTAAAGATTCAGACTGTTAAAGAATCCCAGTGAAATAAGTTGTGACGTGGCCGAGCAGGAGGACCCGGGTGGAGGTGACAGACGGCTGAGACCATCACTCCATCGAGATGTCTGCTCCCTTCTGTTCTTCCCTTTTGTCTCATGTGTGTACATGTGTGTGTCTTTCTACATGCCGATCATCACGTGTTGTCCTCTGTCTCCATCTCATCCCCTCAACACGACATCCTGTGGAAAAGCCGCTGCTGAGACCTTGAACACTGTAAGTTCTCTCGCTCGGGCTCGGTGGCCCAGTTCCTCTGGAACAGAACGACCCGCTCGGGCCCTGCACTCCCCCCCCGGGCGGTTCCATATGTCAGGAGCAGGAGAGAGAGAGATCTGGGCTGCACCTCGCTCGCTCTCGGTGGGAGAAGTGAGGAGGTCGCTCGTGGCCTGGTTTGTGACCTCGGCTCAGTTCTCCCATTCCGAGCTGTTCGATTGATCAGGAGCTCCACGGGGGAGGAAGTCCTGGGGGAGGTGGAAGGAAGTAGTGCTCATGCTGGGTGGGCTGGTGTGTGTGTGTGTGTGTGTTGTGGTGGTGGGTCCTTGTGTGTCTCTGCTCCAAATATAAACCAATCAATCGTCTGAGGCAGCAGCACCGTGACACACGTGTGGTGATTGTTGTGGTTTGAGATGAAATGTGTGAAACTGTAGATGATCGAGGTTCCTCAGGATTTGATTGTGTCGCTGTCTTGTTCCAATGTGCTGAGCAAAGGTTCCGACAAAGATTCACCAGATTTAATGTTTAAGAAATATATTAACAATTAATAATGTAAATTATTACCATGCAACTCTGTATTTCATGTGCAGGAAGTTTCAGCTTGTTAAAGAAGCTTTTTTTAATGAAAACTTCCTGGTTTAAAATCTGGTAAATGTTTAATCTCCCACTCTCTCTTTCTCTCTCTCTCTCTCTCTCTCTCTCTCTCTCTCTCTCTCTCTCTCTCTCTCTCTCTCTCTCTCTCTCTCTCTCACCTCTCTCTCTCAATCTCTCTCGCTCTCTCTCTCTCTCTCTCTCTCAATCTCTCTCTCTGTCTCCCTCTCTCTCTCTCTCTCTGTCTCTCTTACTCTCTATCAGGTCCTGTAACTTACTAATAATTATTTGAATATAAATGTATTAAATATCAACATTAAACATTATTAACTGAGACTAATTTAATGTAAATGTTTTAATTTATCTTCTTCATCATGAGTCTTCATCAGCTGCTGTGGCTTCACCAAAACCTTTTGACAATAACGCCACCTACTGTTCATTATGAATCATTGCATCATGATGAGCACGTGAGATTTCCATGTCTCATTCTTCTTTGGAATAAATAAACTCAAAGACAAAGACACGTCCTTCAAGTCTTCTCCATTGTTCAGTGAACACGGAACATGTTTAATTATTTTTTAAATACAACTCAACTTGATTTAGTTTTAAAGTAAATGGGCAGAATTTTGGTATTTTGGGACAAAATAACCTAAATATATGAATATTTCTAAAATGTCGACTGAATAAACATTTGCCTCAAACAAACTAAACAAGGAAGATCTTTTATTTTGAAAGTTTGACCCTGATTAACTCCTCGTCTCTCTCCCCCCCCCCCCCCCCTCCAGGACCCCCACAGAAGACTCAGGAATGCGTAATAACGCCGCTGCTGCCGCCCCCCTCACCTCCACCCCCCCCAGCAGCCTCCCGTCCCAGACGCACCCCTGCAGCCCCCCCGACTCCGTCTCCTCCCTCACCCCCTGCTCATCACTGCCTCCATCAGTGTCGCCCACCCTCACCGACGTCTTCGGCCTGCCCACCCCGCCCATGGGCAGCGGCGGCGGCTACAGCCTGAGCTCCTCGTACGGAGGCAGCGGCAGCTCGCGCTCCCCCTCGCCGCTCACGCTGATGCAGGCGGTGGCGGCCTCGGGGAAGCCCTTCGCCTCCAAACCCATGGAGCTGTGGAGCAAGCACGACGTGGCCGACTGGCTGGAGAGCCTGAACCTGGGGGAGCACAGGGACGCTTTCCTGGACAATGAGATCGAGGGGGCCCACCTGCCCTCGCTGCAGAAGGAGGACCTGATAGACCTGGGGGTGACGCGGGTGGGCCACCGGATGAACATCGAGCGGGCCCTCAAGCTGCTGCAGGACAGATAAGCCTGGAGGAGACGGCTGAGGAGTTGGGAGAGGAGCCACCACTTCTACCTTCTCCTCATCAGACACGATCTCAAGTCCTGGAACTGCCTCGAAGTTTCGCTGATGCTGCCTCTTGACGGTTCGGTCCTCTCCTCCTCCAGAGTCGCCCTCATCTCAGTGCTCCCTCCTCCTACTCCTCCTCCTCCTCCTCCCCCCCCGCCCTGAGCTCCAGAGGATCAGGGGATCTGTGGAGGGACTGCTGAGGCAACGGAGAAGACAACAGCTGCTATGTCACATCATGGAGGGAGAAGCAGAGGACGCCAGTGTGAAGACACCTGAAGACAAAGACAGTTTGTCCTCAAACACTGGAACACTCACCTGGAGGTTTCACACTCAGACTCTGCTCAACCCTCTGCTTTGGAATACTGAAGACTTTTTCCATACACCCCGGTGAGGGTGCATGAAAACCAGCTGAGCTGGTCGTTGCTCCTTTTCTATCTTTGCTAGAGTTTGTTCAGAGATAATATTTCTTCACTAGAGTCCTACCAGTTATATTTCTGGTTGCATCTGATGTTGTAGAGAAAATTTTAGATAGACTCCATTTTTTTTGCTTTTCACCTGTTTGTGTCAAAGTGAAAACATTAGTTGACATGTTGAAACAAATACTAAAGCATATCTCGACCATGCACACACACACACACACAAACAAACACACACTGTCCTCACTGATGTGCACACTCTTAGCATGCATACACACACATTGTTGCTGTAATGGCCGTCTCCTGGGGGGAGTGGCACTCGGTGGTCACCAGAGGAGACGCTCTACTGCAGCCCCCCCCCCCCCCCCCCCCCCTCTCAACTGAAGCAAGGACACGAGGAACAAGATGGACGGACACAACGTCGGAGTGTGTTGCTGCAGAATGTGTTGTCGTCCTCTCCTGGATTTGTGTGTGTGTGTGTGTTTTCTATTTCCATGGATCTGCTCTAAAGCCACAGTCGAGGGAAACTATTGCTGTTCTTTCCTTTTGTCCTTGATTCTTCCATCTCCCCCTCAGCAGGTGGACATGTGGCCGCTCACGTCTCAGATAGAGGTGGAGGTGTTTCAGAGAGACGGCCTCTTGAGAGGTGCATTCTGGGATGTGAACCTTTCTGCTTTTTAGACGAGAAGATCAATATCCTGCTCCCGGTGAAACTGAGCAAAACCTCATTTGAAAGCACAGTGAGAGTAAAATAAACTTTTACTGCTAAAATGTAAATTGTCAGTGGAGACGATGAGACTTTTACCTTCCTGTCATTAATATGTCAAATAAACATAGAAGCCATATTTTAAAAAATTCTGAGATATAGAGATTAAGTCATATCACAAATATCAGTCGCCATTTCACAAGAACAATGGATAGTAATTTTAGTCTGGGTATTAACATTTTTATTTTTCCTTAATTCTCATTTTACTTGATTCTTGGAATATTTCCTCTCAATTCCGACTTTATTTCGGTAATATTACGACTTATTTCTCTATTATGACTCTGTTAATGATATAACAGGTTTATTGTCAATAACTTCTCTATTCTTGCAATATTACGACTGTATCCTCATAACATTTAAACATTCGATATGAATGAAATCTCAATTATGTTTTAATTCTCGCGTAATTACGACTTTACTACCTTTCGTAATATTAGCATCATGTTTTCTACTTGTTAATCTGAGGTCCTGACAAATTCTGATGTATGTTAACCTTAACATAGAGTGAGGTGCGCTCATTGGCTTAGCTTAGCTTAGCATAAAGGTGCAGTAAATTTAGTAAATTAAATTGTAATTCATCTAATATCTCATCTCTTCATCACTGATCTGGTCCCAGTCTTCATGCTAAGCTAAGCTAATCGCTTTCTGGCTTTAATTTCATAAATGTAACGTTCATATGTTATTGATCTTCTCAGCAAAAAAGTGAAAAGGCTAATTCCTAAAAATGTCAAACTATTAAGAGTCAACACTCGATAGCATTTTACTGAACTTGAATTCCGTGTTTTCTCATTTTCAACTATTTTAAATATCACTCGTTATTGACAAAGAGCTAAAACTCAAGTTTAACCAGAAAAAGCTCATATTTTATATCAAGCTAAATGACTACCTGAACATTTTGTACATTGTTCTTCTCATTAGCATTAAGCTAACGCGAGCTCGATTCCCCAAATCCCAAAATGAGCCAAACGGGATTTGACCTGCGATTTGAAAACGACTTCTTCTCCAGAAGAACGTGACACTAACGAAGCTGCTGCCCCGACACAACCATACTTTAAAGTTAACGATTAATAATCACTTTCTTACAAATGCATTTATCGGCAGGTCCAGACTTTTTAGAGCGACTTCAGCCGGACGACACAAAACTGCACTGAGATCAGAGCAGACGGAGAATCTGCGACTTCAGGGTTTAATAATCACGAGTTCACAAGAGTCAAAGAGACTTCGCCTGCCCACGAACCCATGAGCAAGAACCGAGATCAACCCGACTGTGGCAGATGTGGATCACATGTGGATCTGATGTGGATCTGATGTGGATCTGATGTGGATCAGCGAGGTTCCGTCAGATTAGAGATGAAAACCGTTTGTGATCTGTTTCGAGTTTCATTCATGGGTCCAATTTTAAAAGTGAATCAGAATTTATGAAGCTGGAAATGTTTGTGTTGCGATTTGCGGCTGGTCAGAAGTAGAAGTTGTGTTGAAATGTGTAAATAAGAGTGTTTAACGGAAATAAAAATGTCTATTTGATTATATGTATAGCTCTATTTAAAGGTTTAGATTAAAGGAAAATAAATCTATGAAGGTTCATTAACTGCCGGAGCTGACGTGGGGACCGAAGCAAACCTGGTGGATCCCCCCCCCCCCACACCCCCTCCTCCCTGTCGTCGCTCCACAGAGACAAAGAGCTCCTGTTTTATCTCAGAGTCGAGACTCACACCTCACATGTGGTCAGATACATCCTCCAACATCTGGAGGTACACACAGTATATCTACACAAATATACGTATTATATATTTGTGTATATATAATCACTTTAGAACAAGTTGACCCTTGTCTGGTTTCATATCAAACTCCGGAGCTTCATGCAGGTGCAGCTTTCTGAGGAGACACATGAAACAAGCTCTGTGTTCTGTGAACATCAGCTCCTGTTGAACGTGAGCTTCCAGCTGACAGCGACCGAGGGGGAAGACAAGCACAGTATTTTTAAAGATTTGTATAGAGTTCTATGAAATTTTATAGAGGTTATCTGAACAAAAATTGCCAAAAACAGAAATACTATATAGATTTTAAAAAATGTGGATATTATTGTTATTATTAGACTTATTGGTTATGTAAGAAGCAATATTTATTCTGACTGAATCTCATTGGTTGTGTTTTATTTTCCCATTTTAAAGTTACATATCATGATGCAATCACATGTCAGTGTTTATATGAAATGTTGCCTGAAGCGAACGTGTCGACTGCGGTCGTGAGATATTTTGGCCTCGAGTGACGATAGAAACCCTGACCCTCCTCTGGAACCCTAGAGTCCGGACCCCCAGAGTCTGGAACCCTCCTCCTCTGGAACCCTAGAGTCTGGAACCCTCCTCCTCTGGAACCCTAGAGTCCAGACCCCCAGAGTCTGGAACCCTAGAGTCTGAAACCCTCCTCCTCTGGAACCCCAGAGTCCGGACCCCCAGAGTCCGGACCCCCAGAGTCTGGAACCCCAGAGTCTGGAACCCTCCTCCTCTGGAACCCTAGAGTCCGGACCCCCAGAGTCCGGAACCCCAGAGTCTTGAGAGTGTGTTCCAAAAACCAATGATTAAAAGAGTTTGTAACTTGTTTGAAAGTATAGATCTGCAGGTCATCTTGGTAGGAAACAGTAATGATGCTTTGAATATGTAAACAAATCAACCAAAACGATTGGCTGTCGACTCCGTCATGTGGATCAACAGGTCCCCATTGGTTTTCTATGTAGAGCTGCGTAGGTGTAGTAGAACCTTTACAGAACCTTTACAGAACCTTTACAGAGCGTCACGATGCTTCACCAGGACCAGTTTAGGAACACGCATGGCTCACTGACCCACTTCCACCCCCCCCCCTCTCAAAACACACTGATCCCACCTTTAGCATTGTCCAACATCTGGGTTACTGTATATTTATTTTCTGAATTGATTTATTTTTATCATGAATAGATTTTATTCTTTGAATAAGTCTTCATTAGAGGCTAAGATGTTGTGCAAAGATTTGTGTTCATGTTTTCTATGTTGCTGTAATTTTGTGCTACTGAATCATCATAGAGTCGACTAATTAGTGAAATGAAAAGAGAGAGAATTTTCCTGTAACTTCACTCGCCCTTCCCCTCGAATCCTCAAGACTTCTTGTATGGCAACCAAAATTCACTGTAAGAAATAAATATAATATTGCACTAGTGTTGTGTCACTGGAGCAGTTTGTGTGGAGCACGTTCACATGTTGTGTTTACTGCATCAGAAAAAAGATTGTTTATTTATTATCATTATTAATTATCATGTAGAAGGTGGCGAGGCCGGAGGCGGCTTGTTCCTCTGAGAACTGATCTTAGACCGGATGCACTCAACGATGGCGGCCTCTCTCAACGGGTCCTGCAGGCTGAGGTGGATCTTCACCTGTGGTCCAAACTTAGACCACAGCGCCACATGAACCGCCTCAGCCAATCAGACGCTGGGCAGTAGGTGACGAGTTGGGCCGGATGCTGCATGTGTGGGTCCAGTGTCTCATCGGGGAAGTGTCCCATGGAGCTCCACTTCTTCATCATCTCAATGATCTCTGACTCCTGCTTCATGAACCATGATCTCTGAGTCTGTGTTCTCTGACTTCGTGTTCTCCGACTCCGTGTTCCCTGATTCCATGTTCTCTGGTTCTGTGCGTGTGCGTGTAGGTAAGAAATCACCTATAACCAAAGACCATCCATGTGAGATCACAGGGAGTCTATGTAGAATGACGGGCATGTTGTGCCTCTGATGTTTTAAGATGATGCAACACATCGAACGACAAGACGTTTGCCCAGATGTTCACTCTACAAAAACAGCCCAAAATAAGTGAATGGGAGTCAAGGTCTCTCGCCCATTTAGAGCGAGAGCGGCGCAGGACAGATGTTCAGCTACTTTTTGTGTTCTGCTCTCAAAGACACAAATGGAAGTTGTCGTACAGGATTTTTAGATCAAACATAGGAAAACGTGTTGTCTTCACAGAACTGTCACCTCATGAAATCTATCAGAGCTTTTTAACCTGTAGTTCTCCGTGGCCTCTCTCCATTGGGTCTCATGTTCATTTTGAGAAGAAATTTCTGGAAGGAGCAAATCAGACAAACTTTTCTAATTCACTCCCACGGTCACATTTCTTAACTCTAACCAACAACATGTGTGTATGTTCAGCAGAGTCGTGTGATTCTCAGTGTTTTGTTTTCACAGAGAGGACATAGTTATAGTTTTTGGATAATCGCACGTTCTTCGAGGGCTTTGCTCGGGTGTAGCTTTTTCTTTTCCCATATGTTTAGCCAGGAATGATTCCTTTGATGTCTTGGATGTTGCGATTCGAGCTGCAGCACGTTCTTCAAAGGCGAAGAGGTAACGAGGATGAACACTGGCCACATGGAATTCTGTAGACAGCCACACAAGCCAGTAGCATTTATCTTCAGCCTCTAAGTTCGTGAGTTTTGTAACGGCTGGGTCGTTAATACGTGAGGAACTCAGCGGAGGTGACCCTGGACTCACGTTTTCCTCTGGTCACGATCACGCAGCTCCACCGGGACACGGTAAAGGAAAGAACAGCACGGTATAAAGAAATTAACAAACTAACTTTGGAGACAATGTTACCAATATTAAAATAAAGGCTTTTGACCCAATGAAAAAGAACCGATTGTGAACAAGATATTTCAAGAACGCTTTCAGGGAATTTCTTCATATTTGGTACAAACATGAATTTGGAGTCAAGCATGAACTCATTTGTTTCTAGTGTTCATAAGTCAAAGAGAATTAAAAATGCATTCAAACAGTTTTATCATTGATAGTTTATTTATTGAAACTAAAAAAAAAGAACAAGCAGGTAATGAAGTGACTCAAGCAAACAGAGGTACAGATAAAAATAATGCATTTGAAAAGGTCACTTTTTATTATTAAACCCCGAAGATGAATTCAATGAAAGTTCTCTCTCTCTCCCACACACACACACGCACACACACCTGTCTAAGCTACACTGCTGCCATCTGCAGACGAGTCGTCTGTCAGAAGTAATTAGTGTTTGGAGAACACACTGAAGGCCTCTTCCCTAACTGATGTTTTCTGCAGGTTGGTCATATTGAGGGACGTCAGTTGTCATCACTCCTCATTTAAAATCATACACAAAAACAGGAGCATCCACAAATACACATCACGACTCTTCACCTCTGTACACGATTCTAAACATCAGTAATTAACCTGTAGAATGTATGAAGATGATTAAAATAATACTATGAACTATAGTGTTTCTGTTTGGCTTGTCATTTGACAGTTGGGCCCCTGAAGCGTCAGTAAAGGAGGAAGCCTCGTGATTGATCAAACATCATCAAACTGAGTCACTCGACAGGAAGCTCAATAAATCAACTGGTGCAGCTTCAACCTGGAATTTAAACTCCTGTGCAAACCAGCAACTGGTTCTCAGACAGACCAAGAGGAGTCAGCGGTGTTCTGGTCCACAGTCAATGCACTGGACACAATACAAGCATCAATATACAGAATAATCCAGAGTGGAGGTCTAGTTCACTTGAGACCTTAAAGGTCGAGCTACTGAAGACGCACAACGTTAAAGCAGAGTTCACACTACACGACTTTCAAACACATCACAGAGCAGTTCACACTACAACCTGCTGTTGGTCTGAGTTCACACGACACGGCTGACTGACGAGGGGGGGGGGGGGGGGGGGGACAACACAGAGGAGGAGAGACACAGAGGGTCCGACTGATCGTGGAGGAGGTGAAACTGTTGTGAAGATGAGAGGAAGCAGCTCAGGCTCAATTAACTCGACCAGAGCCCATGAGCAAACCGACCGAGGGAATCTGACGACTTTAAAATCCTGTAGTGTGAACGTGGCTTCACGTGAAGAATCGACAACACCTGATCAAAACCTCGTGAAGGAAAAGAACCTTCGATTTCTATATATTCTCTTAGTGTCGAGTCAGTCGAACGTGACTCTTCCTCCTCGTCTGCTGCTGCACAGAGCGACATTATCTGAACATGGGACAGAGGTGTGTGGGGGGGGGGGGGTAAAGGAAGGCGGACAGGAGACCTGAGGACGTCTCACACAGCGTCGAAGCATCAGATGATGTGAACAGAGGAAAGAGTGAAAAGGACAAAAAACAAAACAGGGATTTTAAACAGTCTCCTTCCTCTTCTCCTGCAGGAGGAGACGGGTCCTCTTGTGGGGGGGGCGGGGGGGGGTCATCATTGCCGAACCTCCACGTAGTTGGCCGGGAACAGGCCGTAGGAGCCTCTGCACACGCCCCTCCACCAGCCCTCGTCGATCATCTCGATGTTGGTGATGATGTCGTCCGGGTCGAAGGAGATCTCGTCCTCGCCGGCTGAAACAGGAAGAAAGAGATCAGTGTCCAGACAGATGCTCCAGATGTGCAGACCCAGACAGGAGATTCAGCCACAGTGACCCTTGACCTTAAAGTGCAATGTCCCACCTGCTTGGTAATCGTACAGAGCGACCGCCGTCACCCCGACGTCCTCGCTGTACTCGTCCTGCTGCGTGTCTGCAGGAGAACACAAGTGTGTTACTCTGTGTGTGTGTTACTCTGTGTGTGTGTTACTCTGGTACAAGACGAGAAGCTGCACACATCTGTACATGACCGGCCGGTTCGAGGTATTAGGATTCATATCTCTGATGCTGTCTCGTGGTGAGTGTGAGGTTTAATGATTGAAGATGTATCCCACTCAACCTTCTCAGTTTTATTCCCTCTCAGACGATGACAGTGCAGAAAGCTGATGAGTGATTCTTCTCTCCTGCATCTTTCTCTTGTGTCTCTAAATCAACACAAACGTCATGAGAGCTTTACCTGCGGCCTTGGCATCATCAGGAGTCAGGTACAGCTCCTCCTGCTGGTCGGCCTGACTCTGCGGCTCGGCCTCGTACAGCTGATCTCCGTTCTCCTCAGCTGCTTCTACCACCTGACCAGACACACAACAAATCATCTGTTGAGCCACTTGTCAGAACACAATAATGACTTTTCACTCACACACACTGACGATCATATTCATGTATTAAGGAATCTAAGGTGTTGTATTGGTCGTTTATCGCCTCGATTGGGGGCGGGGCCTTTCCCGGGGTGTGTTGGCGCTAACTCCGCCTCCCTTCCAGACCCGGAGGAGAGAGCGACTCGATCACATTCACACAGACAGAGCAGCTGAATGTTAGAACTTCACAGTTTTAACAGAGGAAACCATCGGGACTCACGTGTGGTGCAGGTGCTGCAGTGGGCTGGACGGGTGGGGTGGGGCTGGGGGTGGGGCTGGGCTGGACGGGTGGGGTGGGGCTGGGGGCGGGGCTGGGACTCGCAGCAGGCGCAGGAGACGGAGCTTTGGGCGTCTCTTGGATTTTGCGGCGCGCCTCCTCCTGCTCCTGCTTCTCTTTGGCCTGTCGACGCGCCCGCTCCTCCTCCGTCCTCTTCCTGTCCTCCTCCTCCTTCTGCTTGGCGATGTTCTCGAAGCGAGCCTTGATGCTTCCTGTGCCGCTGCCGACTGAGCCGGGAGGAGAGTGGGAGGAAGAGGAGGAGAAGACGTGATGAAGACTTCACAACATGTTGCTAAACGTTGATAAACATGGTGGACCAACGCTCACCGGCCTCCACAGGTTTGGTTTTCTGATAAGATGATGTCGGCTTGTCCACGACTTCAAACGTCCCCGCGCTCTGTCCACCAGAGAGATAGAGACATTAGACAGAGCCCTGTACACCCCCCCCCTACACACACACACACAGACACACACTTTACCTTGTCCATGCGGTCGTTCTGGACTCCAAACTTCCCTCCGAAGCCTTTGGAGTAATCTGTGGACAGGAGACAAGTGAAGGTGACTTTCTGTTGCTCGTTGAAGACTCCACCCGGGTCGGCTCCATCAGAACCGTTTCTCCAGCTCAGACCACAAACCACCACCGACCAGTTTACTGTCTCTAGCTTCTCCTCTTCATCGGCCTTCACCCCCGCACACTGTGTTGAAGACGTGGCGTCGGTGTGAAACCCTCTCGGGTCGGAGACGGTTCAGATGAAGTCGACTGAGGCGAGTTCACAGGAATCAGACGAGCTCATGCATCTCAACACACAGCTGGAGGGGAGCAGCCATCTTGACTCAGAAGCCTCCGTAAAATGCTCTGTGGCCAAATGACATCATGCACAAGCTAACAAACAGCGACTCAGCAGTAATGTAAACAGCAGGGGGGGGGGGGGGGTCATGGAACTGAGGTCTTGTTATGATTTGCAAACACCAGAGGAAGAACTTTATGGTCTGTATTCATATCAGACTTCTCTGGTCTTGATGCACACTCAAAGGTCAGCTCGATGCAGTGGCGCTGCCAAGAGGGGGCCAGAGGGGCCCCACACACACTGTTGTGTACATCGACACCAGCGTCATGTTCTAACACCTCGTCCTCTCGTGTTAATGAGTTGGTGCTGCAGGGGGGGGGGGGGGGGGGGGGGGGGGGGGGGGCTGTCTCTTATAATACAACAGCTGTGGGAAGATGGAGCCAGAGCACAAGCATCAGGCTGAGAGGAAGGATTGTGTCTGGGGGGGGGGGGGGGGTCTGTGCCTTTCTGGGACTCGTGCTGGGCCAGGCTCTCCTTGTGCTCATAGCCGAGGGCACACTGGTCCCGCCTCTCCTCCACCCCATAGTGCCCTCCAAACCCACGCTTATAGTCTGCAACACAACATGTATATGGACAGACACACAACAACACACACACATATTCAAAGACAAACGACACACCTGCCCTGAGGGGGAGGACACGTTGTTAGTGACGTGATGGAGACACATTAGAGTCTCAACTCTTCTCAGGAGGTGAGTTAGACGAGAGCAAAGCTTTTATCTTTGTATCATTGACTTATTATCTTCTTCTAATCTCTTGTGTGAGAGATTTAGTGCAGAGTCCGACACGCTGATATTAATCTGAGCTCTGGATCCACTTCCTCTTTCTGAGCCGCCTTCTTTTCTGTGTTTTCTCTAAACCGCAGATTGAGGAAGTTGAACGAGCAAATCCACAAACCACAGAGGAAACCACATCCGAGCGGAGAGGGAAGTTCTAACAGTGAAAACAAATCAAGCTGAGTTCAGGCTGCTGGTGATCACTGAGGTGGAAAAGATCCTCGTTCAAAGTTCTACGTGTCAAATGAGAAGTTTGATGTTTTCAAAATGAGCCTGTAACTGGAAAATCAGGCTAAAAGGTGAGTAGTGGGAGGAGACTGGTCGGAGCAGCTGCTCTGTCAGATTCCAGCTGCACGTCTCTAAACCCATGAACTCAGACCAGTACCTTTCTGAGACTCGTGGAGCTGCAGTTTCTCCTGATGGTCCCATCCCAGAGCGGATTTATCCTGTCTGTCGGTCTGGACACCGAACTTTCCCCCAAAGCCCTTCACATAATCTGTGAAGACACACAATACACAAAGATACACATCAGCGTTCGTTCTGAAACCAGTTTGTGTGCATGACGTGGATGAAACCAGTTTTATTGTGGAAGTAAAACATTTCTTGTGGCGTAAGACGTCCTGTCCTCTGAGGAGACGAGTCAGTTTCTGTCCAACCTGCCTCCTCCATGTGAGCAGATGGGACATGGACAAAACTAAAAGTCTCAAAGTACAAGTTCAATCAATGTTTCTCAAAAATGGTTTCTGTCCTTTTCATGTTTCTGATGAGTTTGGTTTTAATTAGTTAATTAAATGATACACAAACTGTCCGAGACGTCATGATGGACAGGTAAGGCTGACTCAGGATTGGTCTAGAGCATGTAGGGGCGGGACATCGATAGCACGGCTCCACTGCAGGATCACAACTTCACACTCTGACTGTAAATGTTGTCAAAAGTGCAAGAGAGACGCATCCATCTTTATAAAGTCTGTGGGTTGGATAGAGCGACCTCTAGTGGCTGAAAATGACATGCGTTGATAATTTTCTGTTCCAGTTCTTTAAATACCTGACACAAGAAACGTTATCACTGATACAAACATTCCCTAACTTATATATTGTGCAATACCTGCATTGACCTGACAACAGTGGAGTAACAAAACCACGTCTCAGTTTATATTGTTGTGTTAAATTAGACATTTAGTATTTAGTATATAATGATGATGATTATTGCAGCAGCAGCTCAAGGTGGAAAACAATGAGCAGGATATGAATGAGTTTCACTTTTAGTTTTCCAGACTCTCAGGCTTCCTCTGACTCAGGAGATCGAACTCACCTTTCTGCGACTCGTGCTTCTCCGTTTTGCCCTGGTACTCGAAGCCCATGGCGCTTTTGTCCACCTTGTCGGTCTCGATGCCAAACTTTCCTCCGAAGCCTTTCGTGTAGTCTGTGAAAGTCGAGAAGAGAAGAGTCAACTCACAGGAAAACGTTTCATCTTCTTCGTCAGCATTGAGTGAATCTAACTTTGAAGCGAGTTGATCTGAGGTTTCACTGTGATGTTCAAACTCAGAGCCTCTCGTGTGCCAGACGTGTAAAACTGCCGTTATAGGAAGAATAGGAATTCATTTGCACAAAGAAATGAACCTGGTCACACGTCCTCTGAAAACCAGCTGGGTCGTAAACCAGCTCCAGACTCAGAGACGCTGTCAGAGTTCAGATCCCTCAAGCAACTGACAGCAGGTGAAAATCAACACATTCTTTGGGGACAAGCGCCGACACAGGCTGAGGAATGAAGAGGGTGAAAAGCTCAACAACAGGATCTGTCCGGACCTGCGTGAAGCCGTGAGGCCGACGTGTCTGAGGGTGTCGGTGTGAATCCCTCACAAGTCCAGACAAACCTTTCTGGGACTCGTGCTTCTCTGTCTTCCCCTGGTAATCGAACCCCATCGCGCTCTGGTCGACCCGATCCGCCTGCACGCCGTATCGGCCCCCGAACCCGGTGGAGTAGTCTGCACAGGGGAGAGGGGTCAAAGGTCAGGGTGAAGCAGCCGGCAGGTGGAGGATGTGACGAGTGATGGTGGATTCGGGCGCTCACCTGTCTGAGAGGCGTGTTTCTCCGTCTTCCCGGCGTACTCGAACCCGACCGCCGACTGGAACCAGACACAAGAAACAAACTCACTCAGGTTGTTGGTTCGATCCCCGGCACAGTTTAATGTTTCACTGTTGAAAGCTGTTTCACTTCAGAACAGACTCTACATGTCCCTTTGTCCACAGAGTCAGTCCCTGGTGGTTGTGGACAGTGAAACACTGTGTCCACGACTGTGTGCTGGACAGAGACAGGAAGTACCTTGTCCACGCGGTCGTCCAGAACGCCAAACTTCCCCCCGAAGCCCTTGGACGTGTCCGTCTGGGAGCAGTGCTTGGACAACTTGCTCTGGTAGTCGTGTCCCACAGCGGACTGTCGGAATCAAGGACACGAAGCAAATCACAATGTTTATCCTGTGTGTTGATACTGTGATAAAAAAAGAGCTGGAAACACAGGCAGGGGTTTGAGGTGGTGACGCTGCTGAGTGTGTGTGTGTGTGTGTGTGTGTGTGTGTGAACAGTGCTCAGTCATCACATTCATGCTACAATGACCACACAACACAGAGAGAGAGAGAGAGAGAGGTGTGGATGGGAACACACACACAGACACACACACGCGAATGTGGTATTTCAAACTGAGCTCTTATTAAACACACGTCTACAGGAGGAAGTGACCTGGTTTAAATTCAGCCTCATGAAAAAGCATCAGGAGGAGATTTGATCTTCTCATGTCGACCACAGAAGAACAGACATGTTCTTCAGACTCAGGTGGAAACATGAGATCATTGATCTGATGGAGTCCACAGACCCCGACTCGCTGGTCCAGCTTCCTCTAGTCTCAGCGCTCTACCTTGTCCATGCGGTCCTGCTGCACTCCGAACTTCCCCCCGTAGCCGTGCGAGGCCTTGGGCTCCTTGTCCTGCTCCTTCTGCCTCAGGCTGGTGTGTTCTGTGGACACCGTCTCACGCAGCTGGTGGATACTAAACCCAGAGAGGACACAGGGACTCGTAACGGGGCCTTCAACAATGCATGTAGCAGCATGGGGGACGGGGGGGAAGGGGACATTTGACTTGTCCTCACTTGATGTGCTCCTGGTGTCCCGAGCCGGCCACCGTCTTGGCGCCCCAGCGCTGCTCCTTCTCCGACACGTCATTCTAGAGGAGGAGGGAGAGAAGCAGTGATGAGGAGGGGGGGAAGGAGGACAGGAAGAGGACATGAGGAGGACACGAGGAGGAGTCAAGGTTAAATCGAGGAGGCGAGCACAGAAACCTCAAAGTCTGGGTCGGTCTCCCAGTCATCGCCTCCGTCATCGAGCGGCACTGTGACGTTCTGTCCTGCTGAGGCCTTCCACATCTTCAGAGAGGCTGCGTCACTCCAACTGAAACACAGGAGAGACACGGTCACAGGGGGACAGACTGAGGACGTGAGCGTAGAGGGAGACAATCACCTGGAGGACATTTAAACCAAAGACCGACCCCGTGGTGTTATCTACCGTCACACGGGTTTCACACTTCTACCCTGACAGCTGTTCCAGATGTGACCTGGGACAACCTCTGTGTCCCACCAGCTGCAGTGGAGACACTTTGTAAAGACAGCCTCAGAGGACGGGTTCGGTCCAACCTGTGGTTGAAGCACGATGACACAGGAAGTAGACGTGTTGGACTGAACTCTGTCTCATGTGCACACTGCTGAGTTTCAGTATCTTTAATCTACTGGACCTTCGATTGGAGGACTTGCTCCTGGACAACGAGGACAACGAGGACATGTCTCTAGAGGTCAACGGGACTTTAGAAAGACTCTGTTAGAGACAGGATCTGAACAGAGACCCGGTTCTGGTCTGTTTCGGGATCTTCTCCAGACCTCGGATCTCAACCAGCTTCCTGTTCTGACACTGGATCCCGACTCGACCCGACTCGTCAGGAGACGTGTCCCCGGAGCAGCCTCCTCCTGACCGGGCCCAGCCCTGACCTGCGAGCCGGGGACGTGGTTCAGGAGAACCGCACCCATCTGCTGCGCCCCCCGGGCCCAGGAGGGAGAGGAGGCCCACAGGAGTGAGGCTGCTCCGGGGAACGAGCGGCCGCTGCTCCCGGTGCAGAGTCTCCGGTCGATGTCGGACCAGAAGAACTGGGCTCGGTTCTGTCACGTGACGTTTGAATCATTTTCCACCAGAACCGGAAGTTCTCATTCCTGCGGTGGATCCTGCTCCGACGGGAAGCAGCTCCCGGGTCCTGCCGCCTCTCAGACTCCGGACCCGGGGCCAGCACCTCGGCGACGGTCGAGTCAGAACCGGAGGACTCAGCGCTCCGAGACATTTGAATAAAAACACGTTTGACTGGGTTTTCACTTCCTGTCCCAGTTCCCAGCAGCTAGCTTACTGGCTAATGCTAACACGTCTCCTGCTGGAAACTGGAGCCGCCGTGTGGCGTCGTGTCCCCGGCTCCGGGCCCCGGTACTCACCGTCCACGACGACTGCGGCTCCGGTCAGAGGGAACGGTGAGTAGCTGCTGAGTCCCCGGTGTCCGCGCTCCGCTTCCGGCTCCAGTCTCAGCTTCGAACCTGCGACGAGTCCGTCCGGATCACTTCCGGCTCTCCCAGTATCCAGCCCTGACGTCACCGGGTGGGCGGGGACAGGGAAGCGTTTTCCTGAAATTTCAATTGAACTAAAAACGCGAGACTTCTTTAATGTGATTGTTGTTATTCTTGAACTCAGACTTTAAATCTAATCCTATTAATTTAGTTTTGTTTTTTTTAAATAAAAACTAAAGTGTGAACTTGATGGGAAACTCCAAGGTTGTACTTGTAAACAATAATAAAAATACAAGCAAATAATTCCTTAAACAATTAATACAAGTTACAATGATTAGACAGCTATGTCATATGATGTAATACTGAAGTAATATTATATTATTTTAATACATTCTTTTCGGGAAAAAAAGTAAACCACCCTTTTAGTCAGGCTTCTAATTTAATTATATTTATTCTCTTTTCTCTCTATTTATTTAACTACAAGAATCAAGATTTTATTTATTATGTGTAAATGAATTAATTTATTAACATTTCATAATTATAAACCAGTAGTTTCTAATCTCAAACTTGTACAGACATCAGTAACCAGTTGGGTTCCTATACTTCTATAATGTCTGAGAGTTGTTAAAAAAAATTATATTTATATTCAACATTAATTTGGGAAACACAGAAACAAACTAAATAAAATAAATTAAAAACAGAACAGGAGTTTCTGCCATTTCCACACAATAAAATAAACCTGCAGTTTAATGAGTCTTCATCTTTTCTGTGAACTCTTGGATTCTATAACTTCTAAGAGTGTTAGAAGTTTTTAAATTTAATAATTCAGACCAAAAATGGTTGAAGCCTTTGTTTCTACAAATTAAACTGTAATAAAATACTTTTTTTTACATCGGAGAATCTTTTTATGTTCATCAGAAACAATCTTATGAACTCTGTTATAAAACATGAAAATGAAGTTGGCTGAAAACTTTTCACAGCTTGAACCATAATTCTTAGAAATAACATTTCATTTTGGCATTATTTAGAAAATAAGAATTTATTGTGCACCCAATTTAAACTCATGTATACATTTATATAATTGGAAATTAATTCCAAGTAATTGTTTAACAGCAAATTTCATTCATACGAGGAAACTGAGTCGACTAATCCCACATTTACATGTAAAACACTTTGAGGCTGAAAAGAGAAGCGTCAGACTTCGTGTCTGCACTGGAAAATAAGTTTCAGTATTTTATTGAAAGTAAGCAATAAATAATACTGTGATAAAAATAGTTTATAAGTACTCAGACTGTACATCATAGTTACAAGATCAGAAAATTCAACAGGTGGAGGAGCGGGAATAAAACAGCAATATGATTTGCATTGTGCCTACGTGACGACACCTCAAACAGAAGTGTCTCTACTCGAAGCTTGAACTACATGAAGAGTGAGAAGACAAAACTCGTGGGTTCCGAGCGGCTCGCGGTGGAACCGGTGTTGTGAGAGTGGACGAACTAAGACGGGGAAAACAAACGGGGCTGGAGCTCTGAACGCTGATGAGTAATAAATAAGAGCAGACGACAGATGAGTTCAGAAACAATAAGGCTTGATATGAAATCCTCATACAAAGTGTTTTTAAAAAAGGGGGTTCTGGGTGGATGGTGATGGATCCACTGAGGCCTCGGTGAAGTTGGTCCATCGCTCCGGACTCGTCGGTTCACGAGAGTCCGACTGTTTCTCCAGAGGTGAGGGAGGTTTGTTTTGTTTAAAGGGACACACGGGGTGTGAGGGGGCCGGGTGGGGTTTAGTGGAGGAGTCTCTGCATGCAAGGTCGACGGGAGAGAACCTGGAATTCTGTTTCGCTTGCATCTGAAAGTAGCCCTGTTTCCCCCCCGCTACTGATATATGGCTTTGCTTCTTAAATTCAAGAGTTTCATTTTGGTATCGCAGATATGAAAAAACAAAGAAGAGAAAAAGGAAATATTCTGTGTGTGTGTTTCACGTGATGTGCAGCCGCCACCACCCGGCGTGCCAGCAGTTCTTCTACAGGTGATGACGACTCAGAGCTGAGAAGTTTGTGAAACTGACGACTCCAGCAACTTGTCTGATATTCACACTTCCCTTGACCTAAGAGCTGCTTTTACACAAAGTCACAGGTAATAAGCTACAAAGAAATACAACAGTTAAAAAGGGAAAAGGATATGAATTAAGTTATATCACATGTCAAAGTCACTTAAGAGTAAATTCAATGATTAGAATTCAAATCAAAAGAGGAAGAAAAAAAGAAAAAAAAAAACGTACATCTGGTCAATAGAATCAGGATTATAAAAAAGATTAGATAAAATGTCTGTTGGTAGAAATATACAAACTCCAGACAGTAGAAACATTCAGTGACATACATCTGAGAGCGGAGCTTAATACGGGCACAGTGGAGAAAGGTTTATTCTTAAAAAGTGGGTCGATTAAGAGGATAAAAGGATTACACAGTCGTTTCTAAAATCAATTAAATGTCCCATTGGTTTACATAAATATAACAAATGTAGATAAATCTAGCACGTCTCCTCTGGGGATACGCAGATTGATGAGTGAAGGTCTTTTTCTGTGATGACAACCACACGTGTTTTTAGTGTCTTTGAAAGTTCAGTTCATCATCCTGGTCTTGAACGCAGGGAACTCCCCCTCCTCCTCTGACCAGCGGCTACCTATAGAAATAATGAGGATAAACTGAGACGGGGAGAAGAGAGATGAACGGACACGAGAGGGGGAAGCAGGGCAGAAGCCGGGTGAGAAGATGGAGGTGGAGGAAAGGTGGAGAAACAAGAGGGAAGAAAGAGGAGAGGCGTAGAACGTGCGTTATTAGAGCCGAGAAACTCCGGAACAAAGAAAGCTGCTTCTGTTCGGAGAGAGACGAGGAGACAGCTGCTCTCATTTCAAAGTGACCAGTGGAGGCTGTGTTCTTACCGTTGTGTGTTAACAAGAGTAGGTCCTGACTGTGCCAGTGTCCAGCCTCTGTATAGACTCACTGGCTGCTCGTCCACGTGGCGAGAATCACATGCAAAGACGTGCCGTTAGTCACAGCATCATCAACAGACAGCAAAGACACAAAGCCATTCCACACGTGACACGTTAGAGCCAAGCTGCTCATCACAAACTGTTTGAGTAACACACACACACACACACTCACACACACACACACACACACACCCCCACATCTCCTTCCTCCGCTTACCGTCCATCGGGCTCCTCTTTGGTTGTGTGGCGGGAGATGAGGAGCCGCTGCTGGTCACCCGGAAGTTGGCGGGGAGCGTGTCGGACGCACCCAGGGCCCCCCCCCGCACGTCTTTGGGCCGGAACTTCTTCCTCCACGACGGAGCGCGACGGAAGTTCTTATCGTCGTCCTGCAAGAGAGGAGGTGGAGAACGAGGGGGAGTCCCCTTCAAACTCGGCTGCTCACTCGGTGTGTGTGTGTGTGTGTGTGTGTGTGTGTGTGTGTGTGTGTGTGTCAGTGTGTGTGTGTGTGTGTGTGTGTGTGTGTGTGTCAGTGTGTGTGTGCTGTCACCTCTTCCATCCTCCTCTCTGTGCCGATGGCCAGCAGACTGTTGTATTCACGCTCCAGAGTCGTTCTGGCCTGGAGAAGAAATACAACAATAAGTTTTCATTTGATTTTCAGTTCCTTACACAATCACAAATTCTCTGCTGCATTTTAACAAACCCCTTGTGTGTGTGTGTGTGTGTGTGTGTGCAGCTACCTGTGTGTTCTGCATGGGGATCTGCAGCAGCAGGGCCAGGGTGTTGTGGTCGAAGGTCTCGTCCAGGGCGAGCAGGGCTCCGTGGACTCCGCTCTCGTAGAGGCTGCTGCTGTACTCCTTCAGCCCGATGGCCTGGATCCAGCCGATCAGCCGCTCGTTGCTCCACACCAGCACGTCTGAAACGACACTGCAGCGTCACACACGTCCAGCTAACAGTGTGTTACTCAGTCTGAACCACACCGGGGGGCTTCCTACCTCTGAGCTCCAGCTGACACTCGTCCCGCCTCCTCTCCAGCTCCTTCCTGTCGTAGTTGAGCCTCCGCAGACACATCACTCCGCACTGAAAACTGTTCCTGTGGCAGAAACACACACAAACAGTTCTTCACTGTTCATCTGGATCCAGTTTAACAGTTTGAGGCCACAACACGAGTTCCCCCGCACAGAGGAGGAAGACTCAGGCTGTGACAGGTGTCATGTGTTCTACCTGTGGAAGCTGTCCACCATCTTGAGCTGTCCCCTGAGGTCCTTCTTCGTGAGGTGGTCCAGCATGCGGGCGTCCACCAGGGACTCCATGAAGTAGGACCGATACTGGGGGAGGCCGAGGCTGGGCAGCCACTCGTTACCAATCCACTCGTGGTTCATTTCCCCGTACGCCAACGTCTGAAGTGAGAGAGGAGCAGGCTTGACCGCTGTTTGAGCGAGTGAGTTGAAAAGATGAAACACACTAGAGTTTGTAACTTTTGTAAAGATGCAGACTTTGTGTTCTGGGCTCATTCAGATCACGTTCTAACTACTAGTGAACAGATCCATACAGAACAGACGCCCGTTATACCAGCTGTCTGTCTGTAGTTAGTTTTTAGTGTGAATCACCAAACGTGAAAACAGAATTAGTGAAACGTGGCGGAGGGGAAACCGAGACGTCTCCTGAACTCAGTCAAAGATGGAGTTAAGAACAACAGAATAAGAAGGTGAGCGTGGGGGGGGGGGGGGTTATCGGGGGAACGTGTGCAAACCTGTGCCCAGCTCCCCTCGTCATCGTCCTGGTGTTAGCGTGGTTAGAGTGAGCATGGTGAGAAGAAGAGACAGGGGGGGGGTTAGTGAGGCGGCCGTGCTGGGGGGGAGCAGCTTCATGTGGAAAATATAAGTCAACCAACAAGACATCAAAGAGGAAAATCAAAATAAACACATGGACACTGTAGGTGTGAGCGATATGAAGGAAATCATTAGTGTTGTGTTAGATTTGGTTCCCTCTTGATTTCCTCACAGAGAAAGTGTCCACGATGGCAGACACACACTAAAAAGAATGAGTTGTGCGACCACTTCCTGTTTCACAGTCGATCTCATCACATCGCCCAAACCTCACAGAGCCGGAGTCTTTCATGCAAGTCCACAAATCACAACCACAGAAATCAAGATGGACGACATGACGGCTCCTAAGAAGATTCTGACGGGTCGTCCATCTTTATTCATGGTCCGTGTTCAGAATAGAGATGTTCCGACTCCAGCTGAGGAAATTACTCTGCACGTGAATCTATGATCTAATCCGATACCACATCTTTATAGAATATTAGTTTCACCCAGATAGAGCTGCAGAGCTGGAGAAGAGGAGACTTCTGGTAGTGTCGCTTTACACAGAGCACTGGAAAGTCCCACGAGTAAAACATGTGTATGAAAGACTTTAAAATGTAAATAAAAACGTCTGTTATTAATTCTCTGTATGCATTTGTTTTTCACCTGAGCCACATACATGACTTCATGCAGGTCAGTAGAATGTGGCTGTTAAAATACTTTTCTTTTTTAAATGCACCGGTATCAGATGTTCAGTATCGGCCGCCAGGAGGAGAACAAGGTATCGGAAAATCTCTAGTTCAGAACACGTTCTGTCAAACACACAAAAGAACCGTTAATCTGAGAAGCAGCTGTATGCTACAACACTACACTACCACACTACACTACTACACCAACACTACATTATCACACTACTACAACTCTACACACACACAAACACTAGCTGATGTAACACAGACAAACACACAGTTTAAAGTCTAAAGAATGAGACTAATCCCTGAGCAGCAGACAGAACGAGGTCTTGTTCCAAGTTGCCCTGTGAGGCTCCAGAAAGCCAGAGGACGTGAGACCATGAGATAAATGTTGGAGGGATCGACCACGTGCACGTGATGTGGACACGTGCACGTGATGTGGACACGTGCACGTGGCCAATGAGCTCTGGACGTCCTGAAGGCAACTCGGAACAAACCTCCACAGTCACCATAGAAGGGAGAAGCCACCAGTGAGCGGCCGGTCAGGACGCACTAACCGTGGGGGGTGTGGCGGCCAACGTTTCCATTTCTTCATGAGTGACCCAAACATTTCCTGTTGTCTGATCATGTGACACCCCCGCCCCAATCACAAGTGAGAGAAGAGTGCAAAGAGGGAGGAGTGACGGAGGGCAGGCAGAGAATGGGAGGAGGAGAAAAATCAACAAGTGCTTGTTCATTTCCTGTTATCACCGAGTGAAGCCAGAGCTCGATCCCATCGTTAGTAAATGTTACGTTTATAAGAAGTTCAAACGTTAATGTGAGAATCAAACAGGAGATCTGAGGCTTTGAAAGGTGACTCAGCAGAACATGTGACTGAGTCGTCCTCGACAGGGCAGTACCGTTCGTGACGTGGGGGGGGCCGAGGGGCTGGTCAGGGACATGATCTCCTGGATGGCGAGGCGGAGCTTCAGGCGATGCAGCGGGTTGCTGATCCCGATCTCCCGTTGGATCTCCGTGTCCGACAGCGCCGACATGATGGCGCCGCTCTTCACGTTAGCTCGGCACGCAGCCACGTACCAGGCCGGCATGCCCACCCACAGCTGCTCAGAGACAGAGGGACGGTTAATGGACAGTCATCAAGGAGAGCGGATTTCAGAGGGGGGGGGGGGGGGGGGGGGGGTCGTACCTCCAGCCAAACCACCACGGTCGGCCCGTCCCACTGGGCGAAGGGCAGGCCCTGCAGCCGGGCCTCCTCCAGTAACTCATGCCTGAGACACAAAACATGGATTTAAGACAATTTACAATAAGAGCTCACTTTCCACAGAACACATGACGCCTGTTCAAAACTCACAATATGCACTCGATCAAATTCACCTTTTAAAATACGCATAAACACAAACCACCCCCCCCCCCCAGATGTCGACCGACATGCAGACTCAGAACAGAGAGCAGGAGTTTGAGAGAAAACAGAGAAACTGAAACCCGGGAGATTCAAACAGAGACGCATTCATCTGGAAAACCTTTGTGAGAGAGTTGTGTTGTTAAAGCAACACTATGTAACTGTTACTGAGCCACAGCGCCACCTGCAGGTACACGTGGGATTAATTCAGTCAGACTCCAGGTCCGAGCAATGAGCTGTTTTCATGTAAATAAAAGTTTCTCAATGTGTTGACTCTGACTGTGTCGTCCCTCTGGATATTACCCATGATCCTCTGCTTCCTGACCCAGAAGAGCTGCTGCTGTAACAAACTCTGTTCAGAATTCTTCATGTTTCACAGTTTCCTGCTGAATATTGGAGATAAACTCTGGTTTTTAATAAGTTCAGAGTATTTTGAACTGATCTCAGGTCAGCTCCACTCTTCAGCTGCAGCTGGTTGTGTCTGTGACTCTCAGTCAGTTGTTCTCTCAGCAGATGGAACCCACTCACCAGAGTCACAGAGAACAGACGCTCAGGGAGAGAAGGAGGAAACGTTCTCCTTGTTCACACTCACTGAACACCAGTTTAATCCAGCTGCTGGTTTGAGGTGGAACATTTGCATAATGTTGCTTTGAACACGGGCGTATTGAGACCCAACATGTTTGTTGAAACCTCCTCCTGCTGCTGTCAAGCCTCGACTCTCCAGGTTCGACCACCAGGGTCTTTAGCTGAGGACCTGAGGTCAGAGCCGGAGCTCCAGCACTGTGGAACTTTATAATTATCATTAGTGACGTTTTCTCCCAGAACCAGTGCTTTGAGAGTCCACTTTGCAAATCACCTTTAGTATGAATGCATTCCGCTACCACTGTAAGGAGCATGCACACAGGGAAGTATCGAGGACAGAGAAACCTTAGCTTCCGGAAAATTCTCATTCACTTCATGCACATTCTCAGGTTGTAATATGGAAACATTACTGGACAATCCAGGCAGTGGTTGGAACGCAGCTATAAAAGCTCTGATGATGTCAAATGAAGAAAGCTGTACTTGGCCACTAGATGGGGCTGTGTGGCACAAACAGATCTGCATAAAACATATTTAATAAACTAGTGTTCTTGTTGCTGCTTTAGTGAAATCCTGAGGACACCAACAAGAACACAGTGATTCTGCTCAGGTGGTTTATTACTTCTTTTAAACACCCACAAAGAAACCCAATGACTATCTGGTTGAATTCTGCCATTAACCACCTCTCCTGTAGTTGCAGTGCATAACTTCATGCCGCTATAGGAAAACTGCGAGAGGAAAGTTTTGTCACTCACTAAAAATCAGCACACGCACATTCCTGTTAGTTAAGCTCCTCTGTGGATAGCAGGGTAAAGAGCAGCACGGAAAAGCCATCAGACATTCAGAGGGACAGTCGTTTGGGGTCCTCGGTTATTGGTGAGGTCAATGTGAAGCCAAGTGTGGGAAGAAGAAAAGGCAAAGTAAAAGCAACATGAACCAACTTACCCTGTCTTTGGACTACACGTGGAATGAGAGGGGGGGGGGGGGGGGGTGATAAACAAAAGAAAGAATGAATTGATGCTAATTTAGGAAGCTAAACAAAATTCACGGTGTTGGAAACGTGTCAAAAGAAAACTGAAGAGAAAAGTGATCAAATCTCTGTGGAGATAAGTGCAGTGGAAATAAGTGGGTGTGGGACGGGGGGGGGGGGGGGATGAGCTGATAGAGTGAGCGTGAGCAGGAGGTGAGCGAGGGGCTCAGGACATTTTACATTATGAACATTATGCTCCAGTAACACCGTCCTGTAAATTAGAGCGTTATCTCTCAGCTCTAGTCTCAGTCGAGTGTATTTGTGGAGACAGCAGGGGGCCGACACATTGTGAGGAAGACACCTACTTCTTCTGCAGCTTCCGGTTCTTGTCTGCAGGGACCCCCAGGGTGCCCATTCCTAATCCATCCTTAGGAGAGCTCTCTGCCTCCGGCGTGCCAGCTGAGGACAAACACCAGGTTCAGATTATAGGGACTGGAACACAACACTGGCATCAGGGAGCGACACAACAAACACATATTAGGGGTGGAAACCTCGAGTTAGCTCACGATTCCATTCTGGTTCCATCTTTATTTATATACATGATTTATTTTATTTGTTATCACTGTGACTAGAGGTGTGCATCTTCACTAGCCTCATGATTTAAGCTTAAAAAGTGTTCTAGACTGTTACTGATTTTGCATCTGTCCTGATCCTGGAGCAGTGCTGGTTATAATTATACATATATATATATATATATATATAAACATGTGCTGAAGTGTGAATAAAAGCCTGGTTAGTCCAGAGTGTCTGACCTTGGCTGGAGGAATCCTTCCCAGGAATGCTGGGTCGGCCCTTCTCCTTCTTTCCAAAGAGACGTCCAATAGAAGACTTGATGCTCTTCTTCTTGGCTGCTTTGTTGAGCGAGTCCTGGCTGCTGTTGCTGCTGCTGGGGTTACTACCCTGACCGTCCTGCAGCCCGGCCAGACTGAGGGAACAAAGCAGAAGTGATGAGATGTACGTTTCTCTGTGTACATGAGAAGCTGCAGGAGCGAGGGACCTGACTTTGGGGCTGGAAGGCGGAGGAAGCTGGCTCTGGTCTCCAACAGGTGGAACACATCGACCGAAATGCATCAGCCATTGGCTTTTTAGTTTATCTGCCTTCATATGCAAATAGCTTTTGATAGACAAGTCAAAATGTCATCTCGACCTAAAACACCAACACTCAACTCCCGTGATAAAATAAACCTTAGAACGGAAGACAGAGTCTCAGACATCTGCCGTCTACACTAGGAGAAAATATTGACCGCAGAGGCTGATTCATCAGGCTCAGAGATTGTTCATATTTCATAGGGATCCAAACATTTTACAAATCTTTATTGTGTTGTTGGATCCTTGTTTCTTCCGGTGTCTTACCCTCGAATGTCTCTGATGTCCTCCACGCTGGCGGCGTGTCCTGCATCTCTGCTCAGGCGCATGGAGCGTGGAGTGGTGGGGGGGGACGTCTCACATCGGATGGTGGCCTTGTCGTCCTGAGCCGACTGCAGGAGACACACGTTAGTGAGGAGGGAGACGATGACAACAACTGAAGACATCATATTCTGACAACACAACCGTTTCATTAAGGCTACACAATATGTGTTTCATGCTCCGAGCCGTCACACACCAGGTGCAGGGACCGGTTCACACTTTACGTTGACACAGTGGAATCAAAACACGGATGTAATATATGTTCAACAATTCAGATTCAGAAACTCTTTCCCTCAAACAGAAGAATTTGTGCTACAGACTTTTTATCATGCAAAGAATAAATAAATAAACACTCCAAACCCAAAAGTAGTGATTGTGTCTTAATTGGTGAAGAACTTTTACCAGATCTGTTGTGTTTGAAAAGAGACTCTAGAGTCGGGTAATTAATATTAGGTCCTGTTAATCTCCAGCGTTTGGTTCACCCTCCTCTTAATGACGAGCTTAAGAGTTTTTATAACAGATGGAAACTCAAGGGTTCAGCTTCCAAAACAAATTGATTTTCTGTCAAGTGACTGAGAGGCTGATGATTTAATTTAACACTTATGTTTCCATACAGGAGGTGAACTACAGAGAATCTCAATCTGAGTTTGACTCCTGATGCTGGGAGTTACTGGGAGTTGATGGGAGTGATGGTGACAGACGGCTGATAGAACCCAGCACAGCAGATCTCTAGTTTACCTTCCTGCGGTGCTTGCGCAGGTCACTAGGCTGAAGCATGGCGAAAAGGAGAGAGGAGAGAAGCAGTTAGTGAGACACACAACAGACTGGCAGTAACACCAAGCCATGCACAAACACACAAGAGCAGGAATAAGAACAACACACACATTTACCCATGTAACACGCACACAAACACACACACTGGAGACTCGGGAGAACACTCAGTTGAAAGGTGAAGATGAGCAACTGTTGGGAAAACACAGTCTGCACTGCAACACAACCAGGCTGGAGGTCGGGGGGGTGCAGCCGCGAGGAAGTTCAGGGAAGTCGAGAGGAGAAGAGCAGAATCTAACGTTTCTGTAGAATCTAAAGTTTGAGCTGCTGGACTCCGACCGGCCGAGCGTGACATCACAGCTGACGGACTTTGAGATGGTTGAGTTGGAACATGTTCAGGAGATTGTGTTTCACATATGAAGAAGTGACTTCCGAACCGGCTCCGGCCCTTATCCCCAAAAGCTCATGAATCTCCTGGTCTGTCCACGTCTTCCTCTTCATCACGTAGGACTCCTCTTCATCACGTAGGACTCCTCTTCATCACGTAGGACTCCTCTTCTGCACGTAGGACTCCTCTTCTGCACGTAGGACTCCTCTTCTGCACGTAGGACTCCTCTTCATCAGGTAGGACTCCTCTTCTGCACGTAGGACTCCTCTTCATCAGGTAGGACTCCTCTTCATCACGTAGGACTCCTCTTCATCTATCCACTCTGTACGTCTGTCATGTGAACACGTCCTCTCGCTCTCTGAGAATTCTCCAGAGAACATCCGGTCGCACTCTCTCTGAGATTTATTCTGAGATCTGAGACTCTGATTTTGTATTCTCACATTCAGCCTCTCCACAAAATGTCAGGAGAATATCCTCAGTGCACGCCCCTACCAAATAAAACTGTGTGACTGGGGGCCTTTTACTTTCATGCATGTATCGACCGGCAAGTGCTTCAGGATCTCCAGGGTTTTCTGAGGGGAAGAGCAGCTCCCTCTGCCACAGACTTTGAGCTTTAGAGAACTTCATCATTCACATCAAAGCTTTATGACACACTAGAGGAATCAAAGACTGAATCAACACCACGCGTCTCCTCTAAACTGATCCGAGTGCTTTTGCTTTGTGTGAAACATGAATCTATGAACCCGAGCAGCTCTGGACACATGTTCCTCTCAGCACCTTGAAAGCTGGATGTTTTTCACCGCTCTACATTCCTCACAGGCCTGGCATCAGCAGAGCAAATAAACCATCAGCATGCAGCACTTCTATGGGAGTTTCTCCTGCCCCCGGGGGGGAAATACCTAATCGCTCATTTCCTTTCCTCGACCGACACGGAGGCTGTGGTGAGCTATAAAAGGCAAACAGGAAGAGGAAATTGAGTGGGCGAGGAAATAATTAATGTAATCTCCCAAAATGTCCAGAACATCTTAATTTGGACTTGTTTCATTGATGATAGTTTACAAAGGAGATCATCAACAGAAAGAGAAGAGCTTTCAAGTCTGTAACGTTTCACAACTCTTCCTCAATAAACTGAACAAATCTAAACAAGGGCATGTACTCTGTGAACTCGATTCATTAATCATCAATTGCAAGATCACAAATTCCTGAAAGGACGGACTGATGAGTATTCGCCTTCTCCGGTGTTAACAGGGAACCAGCGACATCAGACTGCAGAGCCTCAGGAATCTAAAATGTCCACCCAGCTCAGTTATTGGTTTTGAAACACATCTGGATTTAGTGCAGGTGTTGAATAGAATGCAAACCTCAGAGCTCGACCGACAGAAACACGTCTTTAAAGGCTCCATGAAGATCCATGTCACAGGTCGAGTCCTGTGTCTCTGTCTCAACTCTTCATTTATCTGCTTATGAAACAAATCATCTAAATCTCTGTCTTTCATCTTTCTTTCTGGAGTTTTTGACCTTCTACCTGTGACTTTAAATTCAACAGTTAGCGAGCGGCGCTTTCCAGTTCACCGGTTAAATCCACAGACGTAGAGGAACAGAGTTCTTCAGGTTGAGCTGCTTCCCGCTGTCGACTCGCTGGTTACAGATACGTCTTCAAAGTTATTCTCACAGCAAATGGATAAGATGCATTTATTTATGCACCGAGGGTATTAAGAGTTTATAAAAGTCCTGTGTGTAAAAGAAGAGAGCGGACAGGAAGTGGCAGACTGCACCCACCCGAGGGGGGGGGGGGGGGGGGGTTGTACCTGTAGGTAGGGAGCATAGCTAAAGGCCTGAGGAGGGGGACTGAGGCCAGTGGCACCACAGGGCAGATAAGTTAGGGTCTGCTGGGAGAGGGAGCTCTGGAAGATGGAGGGATCGTAGCAATACTGCTTTGTGTCGGGGGAAGTTACATACACACACGGTCAGATGGTTACACACAGTTATTAGTACACAAATCATACTGATTCATTGCACAAAAATGAAACACAAAGGATTTTAGAGAACAACTAGACAACCATGTACTTTAGTCCTGCACTAAAAGACGATGACAAACCCAAACACCGAAATGAAAACGACTGGAGGGAAACAAAAAGTCTGACGTCTTGAGACTGAATGAAATGAGATCAATGATTTCAAGTGTTTAGTTAGAAGTGTTCTTCAGTGCAGTTCTATTGTCCTGGCTGGGATGCTTATGAAAGTAAAGGAAGTGTTACCAAGGTCATGACCCCCATGCGGTCCAGCTCCCTGTTGGGGCTTCGAGGAATGCGTCGGGGGGTGGAGTGACCCGAGCCCGGGGGGGAGCCGCCCAGCGACGAGCCCGCACACAGGGAAGGAGGGATGGAGCTCATGGAGCGGAAGCGTCCTCCCAGGCTGTCACCGCTGCTCACCCGACACTCGATCTCCTCTGCACGGATAGCTGTGTTCTCCTTCTCCTCCTGGATCATTCTGCAGGGAGACAGGATGGGAGGAGGCCATGTTAAATGACTGCACGACCATCCTACAGCGTGTGAAGAAAGTCATCGAGTTAAATGAAGTTCGGTTTTGCTGTGTAGCTGCTCATACCTAATTTCATTGTTGATAGCATCCAGCTGCTCCTGCAGCATTAAGGCGAGGGTCTGTGCATCAGCCTGGCCACCAGGGGACAGCATGTCCACTGAGCTGAACATCGTCTCGCTGTCCTCCTCCAGGTCGGAGGCGTCCATGTCACTCTCAAAGGCCTGGGCCACGTTAGCCAGCACGTTGGCTTGTTGCATTCGCTCCCACTCCTGCTCATTTAAAGTCTGCACCTGGATCAACACACACACGTATGAAACAATGGAATCCAACAGAGATCAAGAAAAAGGTTCCAGAAAGAGCAGAAAAGGGACAAAAGAGATAGAAGACAAGCGGGAGGCAGATGAGAGACACAGGAATGAGAAACAGATAAAGGATTAGCTGCATTTTTAATACACAACACAGACACAAGTGACTGTCACTGCTCCAACGCACAAACACTTACATGTCGCTGATGTCCAGAGAGGATGCAAACAGAAAGGAACAAGAGAAGAAGAGACTCATCAGAAAGAACAGGTGGAGGAGGGGAGGAGGCGAACGACACAAGCAACACGTGAAGACGACAACACAAAAACTGATTTTCATTCTGTTGTTGAACTCAACTTCAGTTGCTTTAAAGTTTCAGATTTTATTAGATCGTGTTGTTTATAAGCATTAAAAAAGGAGCCGACCACAGGAAGCAGCTCACCTTGGACGGCTCGTCACGGAGCGCTGACACTCGTCCCTTCTGAGGACGCCTCAGCACGAGACCACTGCCATAGTGGTCTGAGCTACTGTCCATCAGCGAGGACGCCGACACGGGATACCTGAAATCTGGAGTGCTGCCCAGCTGAGAGCGTCTGGAATAACAAATAAAAGAAATCAGGAAGACTTAAAGGGTGGAGGCTGATGAACTGGGGACTAGCTACCCAGCTTACCCATGTAACAAGGAGTTGCTCCTGCTCCTGCCCTGCTCGTCCTCCGCCCTCATGGTCTCAATCTCGATCAGGAGCTGCTCCTGCAGGACAGGGAATGTACAGACGACTTTAGGAGAAGAAATAAAGTCTGTATCTCTAAGTGAATCCTCTAAGATTCATTTGTGGTAACTTGAATTTGTAAAAACAAAAGAAAGAAGCATGGTAAACTTGAACCTTCACCTTCTCGTGGTGAGACTCCTCAATCAGCTTCTTGGTGTGATCCAGTTCTCTGATCAGGGCGTTCTGCAGAGAGCAACAAACACACACTGTCAAACACACATTAACTTCCCGTGCACCATGATACACAAAGTCATGACAGGGGCTGCTCCTACTTTACATCATTCATGTCATATCAGAACCGCTTATTGAATTAAGAGAAAATACAAAAGCAATACTTCTGTATTTTCTATGAAATTTCTGTATATGTATATATATATTTTTTTTGTTTTGTTTTAACCCTGTTCAGCACTTTGGTAAACTGTTGTTTTAAATTTGAGATATAAAATACTTTTCTCTTGACCAAATAATCATGAGCCACAGTGAAGGAAAATAGACTAAATAAAAACTTCACTTCTCAAAATCCAGAAATGAAGCCATCGGGGGATAAAGCCTCGGTATCCAGGTCCCCATCATGAAGTCTCCTTATATTAAATAAGTAATTAAAAACCTTATCAGAAACATGACCACATGAAGAAATATCAGTGGCATAAGAACCATCTGTGATATCTGCTTCTGAATCTAGTGTGTTCAGTCCTGCTCTCTGGAGAAACCGGGGATCGAACCAGGAAACTTCGGATCACTGGTCAGCCGCTCTACCTGAGCCATGTGGCCTCACCTTGTCCTCCAGAGCAGACATCCTCTCTTTGAGGTGCAGCTGGAGTCTCTCGTTGGACTCGGACAGGAGCTTGTCCACCGTCTCCGACAGACGCTTGTTGTGCTCCTCGTTCATCTTCTCTCGCTGCCGCGCCTGCAGACGAACAGAAGGGCACGTGAAAACCCAGAGCATGTCCAGGTGAGCTCCTCCTCTTCTTCATGCTGTCAGTCTAGATGCTGACACAGCGTTACGATGCGTATTGAACGTTCCTGCTCTGAATCGTAGATACCCATGAGCGTGAGTGTATTAATTGTCTTCTACATTCGTTGGATCAATGATTTTTATTCTCTCTTTAATGTGTCCAAGACACTGAGGTGAGAGCTTCTCAGTTTCCAGCACATTGAGGAGGACAAACATTACTCACCTGTGGGGGGGGGAACATAAAGACCAACTCCTCTAGTGGCGACAGGGTCAGCCAGCATTCTCTAGCAGGTTCATCTGCATTTTAGAAACCTGCGTGTATCCACTGATCCTGGTATAAGAGAGAGTTACGCACCCTGACCAGCTCCTGGTTCTTCTCCTCCAGCTGAGCCTCCAGCTGCCTCAGTCTCTCCTCCACGTTGCCGTGACGTTCCTCTGCCTGAAGATGAGAAACAATGACGAGTGAACCTTCATCCTTATCTGCTCTAATACACAGCACAACATATTCACCCCTCCCACAGCTAATGAGAGCCTCTCAAAAGCTTTGATTTCCCCTGCAGAGTTTTGTCCTCCATCCTGGAGAGGGACCAGGCTGAGAAAAGATCTTGTCCTGCTTTTGGTTTTACTGACAAAGCCGTCGTCCCTCCAAAGGATGGAGTGACCCACCTCAACAGACAGGGACATACTGTATATGGCATCTAAAGAATATATATACATAGCTAAAAGCCAAAAGCTGCGTTAGGAAACCAGCAAAGTACCAAAACCTGAAAACCAATAAAGCATCCAGCGCCTCCCACAGTGCACGTCTACCAGGGAGGAAGAAGTTCAACCAGGTCCTACCTCAACTACAGATGTGTTGTTACGTGTGTTACTGCTTATAAAACACAATCCAATGCTGGAAACTATCATCAGTGTCCAGCAGATATCATCAGTCTATCGGCTCATATCTACACAAGAGCCAATGGAGTGGTTCACATTTTTAATGGGCAGTGTCCCCACAAGTATTTGAGCAAATCAGCTGGCACTTCCTGTTTGTGTTAGACACCAGTCATAGTGTTTTTTTGTGGAGTTACACATTTCACCAACACATTAAACTACACATACAAGCGGACAGAGGAAGCCGGGCCAGCGCCGGCCGGGTTTCAGGCTTCGTGAGATACCACAACACTGGAACACATGGTCTTCACTGCACTTAACCAGGCACTGGTCGTGTAAAAGAATCAAATACAACTGAGGTTTAAGTATAAATGACAATATTTTTGGAATCAGCCAATATTGTTTTTCCTTTTGAGTAGTTGTGGAAATGTGAAAACTGCCACTGGCGACAATGGGCCTGGTTAAGTATCCGAGCGGATGGATTGAGCTCTGTGAAGAGAGCTGGTCTACCTTCTTCTGAGTCTTAGAGCCTTTAGAGCCACACAGAACACACTAGAGGTTTGACAGGGACGTGGTGGGGGGGCAGCATGAAGACCACACAAACACAGAGCATGACAGAAAGAGGAGAGAACAGGGGATCGGTTTAATGTTGGAAGAAAACAGAGACACTCAAAAATGAAACGTGACTGATGATCGCTGCCACGTCAGTAACAGAGAGAAGAAGAGACGTGAGGACAAACACACAACATGATGTGTTAGATGAGGAACAATATGCTGAGGTTTGTTGTATTGGAGAACTCAGAAGACTGAGCTGGCTGACGCTGGAGTAAAAGTTCCACAAGCTGAAGAACGAGTGGATTATTTATTTATGTACGATGTATTTGAACTGCGTAGAGACAGTATTTAATGTGTCAATCACTTCTTTCCATAATATCAGAGTCCCAGTAATACAGCACATCTTAACAGGCGATATGGTGAAGGAGCTGAGGAGAGAATGACCCTGGAGACAACTCGTGTTCTCTCAAACTACAGACACACACTGGGACATCATGGTCTTTAAACAGACAAGTGGAGTAGAACCAGTTATCGGTTGTATGTCGGTCTCTTATAGTGATTACAGCCCACCTCAACTAAACAAAAACCCACAACTATACACTAAACAAACCATGGGCTTGTCTGTATATTTATTACAGAGCGTTAATATCTGTAGTGTTGAGAAGAAACTGTGAAAACAGTTTCCTGTTGCCTGATTAACTCTCAACAAATAACACATCAGGTGAGGAGAGGAAGGAATGTAAGCTTATAAATCAGAGGTGCATTGTGGGCCAGCTGCAATACGAATAAGGTGCTAAGTTGATCGTGTAAGTTCAGCCGCAGCGAGTGATGTGCAAGACGAAGGCTCAAACTATAAATGGATAAAAACATTGATCTCTAAAAATGGCCCCTGTGGATATTTGGAGGAACATAAACAGTGGCTTCCTCACGGAGCTGTCACAATGTACAGGAACTAATCCAACAGAGCTGATGATATCATGTGTGCTGGTGCATAACTGGTTAGAATATATGGGTCATTTCCCCCCAAAACATATATGTCAACAGATGTGTTAATCAATGAAATCGGATCACTATTATTTCATTATACACACACAGACACAGACACACACAGAGGTGCTGGTACCTTGGTGAGGGCAGCGACCCTCTGGGCCAGCTCGGCCTCCACCTCAGGCAGAGTCTCCGCCTTGCGGATGGTCTGCTGCAGCTTCTGCTCCGCCAGCTCCAGTTTCTCCTGGAGCTGCCTGTTTCTGTCCTCGGTCTGCAGAAACCAAAAGCAAAGAGTCATTAGCAGGCACGAAGAAGAAGACTCATGTGTGCTACGTCACAGCCTCAGGGTTTCAGCTCTGCAAGGTGAAGAGAGTGGCGAGAGAGAGAAAGAGGAAGACAAAGAGAGAGGGGGGGCGGGGATGGGTCAGGGCGGGGTGGGGAGGAAGTGAGGAAGAGAGCATTCATGAAGACACAAAGACAGACAAAGCCCGTATGAAAAAAGAAGAGAGACGTCTCCATCTCAGCGAGTGCATGTAAAGAGACAAGCCAGTGTCTCTGAGGCGTCCCCTCCAGGGCCTGCTGCGCTGCTCAGGGTGTGAATAGAGGCTGAGAGCTGCAGGAGGCTGAGAGCTGCAGGCGAGTCCTGCTGGGAGACCAGTCTGAGACCAGTCTGAGACCAGTCTGAGACCAGTCTGAGACCAGTCTGAGACCAGTCTGAGACCTCAACACCACTCTCACTCTCGCTCGGTGCTGGTAGTTATATCAGTCAGAGATCCGATCCCAGCTGAACTGTGGATCCTGTGACCATGTGATCAGATCACACGTCCCCTCTCTGTATATGTATGTGACATAACAATAATCAAGTACATCATGTCTTTAACCAGTGTGTTTACAGATGAGTCATATTTCAATGTGTTGGTCTGTGTGTGGATGAGTTTCACATGTGGCCTCGGACCCAGTTGTGTTCACACAGCAGAAGGAACATGGCCACATGCGTCTCAGATCTCAGTGATCAGTTGATTTAGGTGCATTCAGAATTGTGCTTGTGTTTAAACCAGGTGTGAACGGGTCGTTGGTAAAAGGGGGTGTGGCCTACTTGTCTGAAGAGGGACTCCTTGTTGGCCACTTCATTCTCCAGCTTGTCGTTGAGGTCATGGACGGAGGTGGCCTCCCGCTGGGCTGCCAGGTAGCGCTTCTCCAGGGTGGTGATCCTCTCCTCCATGTCTTCTTTCTGAGCTACCGACTACACACACACACACACACATTAGTGATTTCTCTCACACTATAACATGTCCTGCTAGCTCGTATTTAAGCTATCTGTGGGTAACCGCCCTCCCTACCTCTCTCAGGTCTCTCTGCAGCCTCGTGTTCATGTCTTCGGACTTGATGATGTCCTTCCTGGCCGTGTCCAGGTCCTCCTCCAGCTCATTGATGCGTGACACCATGGCACACATGCGCTCCTTCATCTGGCCCAGATCGGTGGTCTGACGGTCCACCACATCCTGCAGCTCACAGACCTTCCCGAACCCAGATAGCGACTCCTCCTCCTGGCTCAGCGAACCATCCGACGACCGCTGGGGGGGAAATCAACAAGGTCAGCGAGGGCACAAAATAAATACACAACTCACAGGGTACTCCGTTCATTTCAGTTTGATTACCCCGTGGCTCAAACCACTGCTGAACAAGCTTATAGTGCAGATAAGGTTCAGGAGATCATACAATGGATCACTAAAGCTGTTTTCAGACATTTTCTGCAGGTGTAGAATGTTCGGGTCAGAAAACAACAGGAAGATGTGGGAAACATTCCGACGAGGGGTGGAGCCTGGGTGGAGCGAGGGGTGGAGCCTGGGTGGAGCAGCACGAGACATGGCGTATAAATTCTGCTGCATTTCTGTTTACAGCAAATCGACACCAGCACCAAATCTCTTCGTCTCAAGTTGACGTCTTCGTCTTCTCTACGTGTAACGCTCCTCTTCTTCATGAGAGCTTCCAGTTCACATGTTAGAAACTTCATCTGCTCTTACTAGGGGGGGATGCAGGAGAAGTTCCAAAAAATGTTACGAGCAACTGACTTGGACATTTGCATCTGGAATATTTCAGGAAAATGTCAGGACAACTTGACATTCATAATAAACCTTTTATTATTTTGAGCAGTGATGCTGCAGAACAAGCTGTCAGCAGAAACCTGGACTGTCTCCAGTCAGTTCACCTCTTCCAGAGTTTACATCTGGTCTGTGCGTGAATGCAGATTGCAGCAGGACTGCTTGATATATCATATTGAAGTTATCCTTCAAAATGTTTACCCTCATCAATGCTGCTAAAACCTTTAATCTTGATGTTTTCCTGCACGTGGCATCTGTTACACGTCTGTCCGTCCTGGGAGACGGATCCTCACATGTGTCTCTCTGAGGTTTCTATGTATTTGTACCTGTTAACAGGGTTTTAAAGTAGTTTGTCCTGACTCTTGCTGAAGGTGAAGGACAGAGGATGTCACACCCTGTTAAAGCCCTATGAGACGAATTGTAATTTGTGAATATGGGCTATACAAATAAAATTTGATTGATTAATTGATTGATAGCAGAACCGGTGGAGTCATTTCGTGCTGTTCAGTGAGCTCACCTTGCCGTTGGTGCTCGGTGTGTTTTCAGAGTTGTGGTTGACCTCACTGGTCCCGTCTGCCAGGCCTCTCTTCTGGCTGCTCTGCTCCCTGAGGTACGCCAACTAGAGGAAACACCGCTCTGTTAGAACCTGGACGACTCATTCATCTGCTGGTGATAAACATCTCAACAAGTTCTGGTTAACCACCAACTCAGCAGCACTTAACTCGCTTGCTGCACATTTGAATCACTGGTGATGTGCTCTCTGTGTGTTTCTGTCATACGTCTCCTCTGGGAGATGAATGTGAGGGACCAACCACAACTTCTCTGGTTGCAAACTCACATGAACACACTGCACAGAACAACACTCTTGTGCCAAATGGCTGAACCATCGGAAAATAAAACGGGCTGCCCGGCCTGAGGAGGTAAATCAAGTGGTTGATTTTATGTGTGTGTTGACGTGTGTGTGTGTGTGTGTGTGTTGACGTGTGTGTGTGTGTGTGTGTGTGTGTGTGTGTGTGGTTCCAGGCTGACTCCCAGGAACAAAAGATGAGTGTAGCAGGAAGCAGAGAGGAAATCTAGGACACTTCCCTAAGATCCTCTGGGCTTTTTGTCAATCTTAATCCCATTCACTACCCAGTGGAGTTGAGACGCTCCTTGTCATGCATGTGCTCGTCTGGGTACTTAGAAGCTGTGAATCTGTTTTGTTTTGATTCAGTGTTAAGATGAGTGCAAAGAAATTCAGTTCAGGAGCGAAGCCATTCAGCAACGTCTGCTCTGGAAACAGGATTGATTAAGAGGTGTCATGATGTGTGAACAGCTGACTGTTGTGAAGCTGCAGGTCAAACCTTCTCATATTTAGTTTGTGTTGTGGATTTACACATTGTGTGTGTACAGTCAGATTATGAAGCTAGAGACACAAATACATTTCTGAGCATTTGAACGTTTGACCCACTGGTTTAAATAACATAACATCTTAGAATTTAATAAAAAGAAACTTCTTTAAGTCCCACTGTACCTGGCTACGAGAAAAAAACAATACTGCTCAGTAGCAACATTTCTGCAGTTTAACAAATTACAACACAGAGCTGTGACATTTGATGGTGGAAAAAAATTCTTGGTTGAATTGTTAAATGATCATTCTGAGCGTTAAATTCCAGCCTAATCAAATCCCTCACCTGGCCCGACATAGGCTCCTCATTAAAAAGCTGTGAATACAACCTTTAGTTTTCAGTTTTGTTTACTTACTTCCTTGTGCGAGAGGGTGAGCTGCTCCTCCAACGCGCTGCATCTTTCCAAAGCAACGCGTAGTCGTTCTCTGACCTGGAGAGCGTGTGAGACAAAGAGAAATAAACACTTTAAACTGTACAAACCTTCCTTTTTCCAGAAGTGTGAGATGTGCAGACAGTGGTACCTTCTCATCGAGGGCTTTGTGGTGTTCGAAAAGGGACTTCAGGGCTTTGAGGACCTCCACCTCACTGGAGACCCCTGCAGGAGACTGAGCCTGTCTCTTCACCACGGTCATCCTCAGGCTGCGCTCGTGACGAGACACCAAACACTCCAGGTGCTCCAGCAGCAGCTGCTCACACCAAGAGGCATCTCATCAGCGACTCACAATTTAAGTAACATCTTCTACAAAATAGACAAATGTACACAATCCTGTGACCCTTCATGTGCATTGGGCCTGTGAGTGCTGGTGTGAACAGGAAGGGAAGCGTGTCCTGCTTGACACAGGAATTGTTATAAAGTGATCGAATAACATCTCATCGCCGGCTGTTTCTTTATGAAGGGGGTCATGTGATGTCAGGAGTCAGTGCAGCACGGTTGTTAAGTGAGAAGGTAGTTGTGTGGATGTAGCAAGAGGCAGCTGGTGAACCTGGTGTGTGTTCTTCTGGTTGTTGGATTTTATTTTCTGTCTATTTCTCTTGAGCATTGCATTCACAGCTAGCATACCACGCTAACGCAAACGCTGGTTGTGTGTTGTGTGTCCCGAGCACGAAACTGTGATTGTTGTCGTCATTGTTACACCAGCGTCACGCATCAGGCACGCCCATCGGTCACTGTCAAACATTAACGCATGAATATGAGTCCTCTGTAAGTTTAGTGCTGCTGTCTTATCGCAGAGAGTCCAAGTGCACTGAGTGTAGTGCTCCTCATTAAATTCACTCCTACAACATGTGACTCTCTCAGAGTTGGAAATCATTGTTTGTGTATAAATGTCTGTTTTCATTTGACTTTCACCTGTGAGGCCTCAAATATTAAAAAGTAAAGATGTACGTTGAGAGGAAACAGGTCTCGACACACACAGCAGTGTGTAACACTCATATCTTGATGAGTGAGTCGTTTACAGGTCTCGTAACGAGTGACAATGGTTTGGATTAAAGGATAGACACAGATTTAAATCCAGTGTTATGACAACCGTCGATACCCAAAACAAAACGAGCAGGAATTCCACCTGGACGTCTCACAGCGAGTGGAGCGACGCACAGACCTCATCACTGCTGGGGAGCTGAGTGTGTCCTCATCGTTTGCTGAAATCTGAGACAGTTTGACAGGAAACACTCGTGCCCACATGCTACTGACCCGTGTGTTGTTTCTCTCGGCCTTCAGCTCCGCGATCTCCTCCTCCTTCTCCAGAAGCTGCTCCCGGCACACGTTCACCTCCTTTGTTAGAGCGGCAAACTCCTAGAATAGAAAAGGACAAATACAGTCACTTGTAACCGCTACGCACTCAGAAGAAGTTCCTCGAGGCACTGGACTTGAGAGAAATGAAAAGCCTGAGCAGTGTGGCGACCGGGAGACTGTGCATTACAAGTTTAAAAGTTTGATCGAATCCATTCTAAATTAACTGCAGCAGTTCCAACACCAGTTCCTGGAGGAAGACGAGTGCACTCAGACTCCTGAGACCTGCGGGTGTGTGTCTGTCTTCACTTCCTGTGCGGTAACTAACAGAGCAGCAACCTTTCAAATGTGTGTGTCTCTAAATTTCAGTTTGCAGGTTTGTTCATATTGATATTCGTCTTTGATTTTTAAGTAAGGTGTTTGACATTTGAGATAAATACATGTTTTCCTTTCTATTATCACAGAATGAATATTTTGCCTTTGATTAATGTAAACAGAAAATCAATATCAAGGTTATTTAAGACTTTCACCTCGATGACGATTGATAAACGTTTATTTCATTTCTTCTTTAATATATTTGTATAACTATGAAACTGGAGTTGAGGCATCAATAAAATTAGCTCTTATTTCGTTCTCCTATGATTAGTTTCTGTCACACAACCGTGAACGACCCTCGTCCAATGAGCTGGGTCACAAATAACTGTCCATTCCTTTCTGTCCCTGTGGTCGATCACAGCTTCAATCAAAGGTCCTGTTTACATCTGAGACAACGAGGCTTCCTGTCCGTCTCTCCTCACGCTCCTGAACCAACACGGAGGTGTCCAGAGAGACGAGGACAGACACAAGGGAACAAAGAGATGATGTCTTTCATATCACCATAGAAAATATGAAAATACTACAAAATTCTGTTTCTGTTTTTACACTTGTTCTAATAAATGTTACACTGCTTTCATGTCTGAGGTTCTCTTCAGACAAATGCAGCTCCACACACACACACACATACACACACACAGCTTTTAGGAATTACATGCATGGCTGAACCTAAAGAATGTGCCATCCTGATTTTTTTGCCCTGTAGCACATCACCCTGAGTGGCCAAGCCTTCTTGCTGCGCCTGTGTGTGTGTGTGTGTGTGTGTGTGTGTGTGTGTGTGTGTGTGTGTGTGTGTGTGTGTGTGTGTGTGTGTGTGTGTGTGTGTGTGTGTGCTTGTGTGTAAGAGAGAGGGTGGGGGGTGACTGCTGGAACTGATCGTTCTTTTCAGTCACTACCGCAGCTATTCTCCCTTCACTTCAGCCTCTGAGCTTTTCCAGCGACTGGCACAGATTCTGCTTCTCTAAAGGAGTCAGAGAGAGCCTCTCCTATTGGCTGCAGCCGGAGGTCTCCGCTCTCTGCCAGCCAATGACAGGCCAGAAGAGGCCGGCCCGCTGGTAATTACAGAGAGGAGAACTGACTACATTCCTGAGCAGACGCTGAGGTTGACTTGTACAGCAGCCTTCAGATTTCTCTCAGGCTCACTGAGCCATTTATGATCTTCTCTTCTCTGTCCTGATGTTTCGTAACTCATCACTTCCACACAGAAAAAACACAAGATTGATATTTGATGGTAAAAGTGTGATTAAATAATTTCAGCCAAGGGCAATGTAGCCGCAGAAAAGCCCATAAAAGGCTCACTGGCTATTAGACCAGATCAATTAATGATTTACAAGTCATCAATTATCAACATAATCTACCTTCGCTGCAGATGTTTAGGGTTTAAAGAAAAAATTCCAAAAGTTGATAACCAATCATCAAAGTTCAGTAGTTCAAATAATTATCTGTCAATCAATTAACTGACTTAAAGGCCATCATTTGTCATATGTATTTTTTTAATCAATTGTCCAATAAAAACCCTCATGCACAGAAGCCATGCACACCGAGTCGGGGGGGTTTTATTACTCTGTTCTGAAGGAGAGCCAATGAGGACGATTTGCCCCCCCCCCCCCCAAATCAAACGTGACCTGACAAACGTGAGGTCATATTTACTTCAGAGGTAAAATATGTACATGGTGAATTGATGGTCGCAGATCTGTATATATATTTCTGTCAGTTGACAGTTACATGTAGATTGATTAAAGCTTTTATATATGTGACACAATCACAGGAGCCTGATCCCATTTCTCCCTGCAGCAGAGAAACTGGTGCCTGGCTCATGAGCGCAGACGAGTGACACGCTGGTTCGAAGTGGAGGAGCTGAGCTGTAAGCCTTAGAACAGGGGAGGGGATTAAGGAGGGGGGGGGGTGCACATAAATATGTGTGCCAACCTATTAAAGGAACAGTGTACCAAAACACAGAGGCACACAGAGGCTTTTCAGGGATAGCTGTTCTCGGTGGCTTCCTCTCGGGCTGAAGAACCTCCCAGCACCTCTGTGGCAGTGAAACCACTTCCTGTGTTAAAATACTGTTAATGAGTCTGATGGAGCGGCTGAGGAAAAACAGGAGCAGAATAATCTAATAACACAGAAATTATATTTACCAAACTAAATGTAGCTTTCATGCATTAAAATATGAAATATGGGGACATGAGCTGCCGATTCAACAGATTCAAATTATAGGTTTTTCAAAAGGTGTGATTTCTTTAAAACATTTTCACCCTGATTCTATCTGCATATACCTTACAAGAAAATCCATATATTTATCTGTCTTATGTGTCTATTTAATATACATTTTTTTGTAATAGAAAAAAAGATGTGGAAACTGTCCCCGAGCAAGTTTTCAAAATGTTTACACTTTGGCTTTGTTGTTATGAAGAAATTCAAAAGATATTAATACAATGCTTCTATGAAAAGGGATCATTTCTATTAGCATACGATTTAAAAGGACTGAATCTATAATGTTCCCAGATAAACAAAAACCACAAACATATCTTGAAATTAACTGAAGTTTCATAGCAACATTGCAAAAGGGTAAAAACGACAGGACCCATTGAGGCTCTGTGATGTCAACAGTACAGACACAACAACACAAAACAACACACAACACCACAGAGTAGAACACAACCCTCATCTCTACAGGATGCTGCCAAACTACACACAACCACTCTGTTTAATTGACAGACTTTTATAGCACTAATTTATCAACATTTGGCCTAAGACTCGTTTGATTTAAGTACCAGTGCACGTCATGGAGTGGGCAAATGATGAAATGGCCCGTTTCTTCCCAGCGCCCGACTGGGCTGCGTTTGGAACCGAGCTCGGAACCAATAGCCTCCCTCCTACATAACGACTTCAGCCGTTCTTAAAAGCTTATAGCGTGTGCTGAAATCTGACACTGTGCAGAGGGCATCTGTTCTCCTGGAGGACTCACCGTCAAAAACTAATTAGACGCAACAATGGCTCCTATTCAGAGCTGCACACGCACACACACACACACACACACACACACACACACACACACACACACACACACACACACACACACACACACACACACACACACACACACACACACACACACACACACACACACACACACACACACACACGAGGGGAAAGTCAATTTCAAAGAGCTGACGAAATGCTAGTTTGCACCACCTCCTTTCCAAAAGGTGAAGTCATCATTAGCGTTGTAGCAGGTCTCCAATCAGGTGCAGTCTGACACACTTCATGTTTACATGTATGTACCAATGTCCCCCCCATGCAATCTACATCTGTATTCAGTATCACCAACACTTGATCTGCTCATTCCTTTATCATGGTTAGGAGACATCACATAGTGACAGGCCACAGCTTCAGTACTAATGTCCATGTGCATGAAAACTAGAGAAATACAGGTAAAGGGTTGAGAGTTGTATAGATTTCATTGATTCTACTTCCTGACACAAACTCATTTTTTTTAATTATTATTATTTATGAAATTCATTCTTTGGATTCTTCAGTTTTCACCTCATAAATGCCTCATTAAGTTTATTTACTGCAAACATACTTCCTGTTGCTGTTAGACACGTTCTTCTCTCTGATACCGATTACGATACCTGAACTTTGAGTAAAACCAATCTGAGAGCAGTGAATTTGAAGAAATAAATATATACCATGTATTTTAACAGCCGTGTTCTAGAAACCTTGTGTGGAACTGATGATTTCTATCATTGATGTAAGTGGCTCAGGTTAAACCGTTTCAAAAACAAATACTTACAGAGAATGAATTACAAAGAACTTCTTCTATTGGCTAGTTTGAAAGTCGGAGCTAAACAATAACCAAAATTAATAAATCCAGGAACACACAAAAATGACTCCCTTTAAACTAAGTCAACAAGTTCTTCAGTAAACCAGTGCCTTAGACATAACCAGTATAAAGACCCTGTACAGGCTGAGCGCTGTCAGGTTCAGGGCTAAACTAAACAGAGGAGCAGGCGTCTGCTTCCTTTTATTTTACTGTTTCACATCACATTTGGCAAAAGACACTTGCCCTCTCGTCCCTTTCATGACGCTGTGTGGAACAAGTCGGTCTTTGTTTCTCTGGTTGACCACTAGGCTTCCTCAATTCGGGCCATTGTGCCGCAGAGTGGAATATATAAAATGTAGTCGACGTACTCCTTTGAAATAAGGAGCAAAGTGTAAAAATAATCCTTTATCAATTCGTCACTTTAAAAAAATACAGTTACAAAGGGCTTTACAGAGGATTTGCAGACAATTCACATACACGCACGCAAACACAATCCTCTATAATCTGTGAATCTCAAGATGGTGGAGGACTTATGATCTTATTAACCTGAGTGCAGGGTTTGGTATCAAATTAGCTCATAGTAGGTGGAGTCAAATCCTGGAGTACTGTTCATCCCTAAAGAGAAACCCTGAGGTTCATGTGAGTGATCGGTCCACAGGGAGTTAGTATGACTCAAACCAGGTCGACTGGATTGTACTTCACTCCCATTCTCTCACTGGGATGCCCTGTCACACATGTGGCCCACAGCAGGAGCTCGCCCACGTGAGACATGTTCTCACCTGCCGTGTTGGGAAGGTGAGGGGTGGCGCCTGGGTAAAGCATGCAGGAGGTATGATAGACACTTCATCAACACGCCCATGCTGTGAATTGTCTGTGGGCGGGGCTAGGTCAGACGTCACATGGACTTTGTTCTCCAAAGCGAGGTCAAAGTGTGTTTAATATCCAGTACAACTGATTCAGACATTCTCATATACAGCTCCTCCAGGAGAAGAGTTTTCAGTTCAAGTGTGGAAACCCTGAAGCCCTGTGCACACATCAACTCTTGATAGTGTCCGGACGTTCTCCAGAGTTTGTCTTTCACATATGAACACTGCACCAGGAGGTTGTGTGTTCAGATACACTCACAACAACAGAGAATCTCATGGTGGTATGCAACAGGCAGGACGAACCCTATCAACACCAGCCTTTGCTCTTATCACCAAAAACTCTCCAACCTCATTATCTTTCTTAATTGACATCTTGCAAAATGTGTCTGTCGCCTCAATGTAAACACTCGCTCGCAGAGAATCCTCCCGTGTTCTCCCATCGGCTCCTTCAAACATCATCCACAGGTTTTACCATCAAGCAGGAGAAGCTCTGAAGAATGTCCGAAGCAACTGACTCAACATTTGTGTCCTCAGATACAGCTCGTCCGGATTAGTTCAGGAGATAATCCAGTGCAAATCTGAACGCTGCGCTAGTGTCTAAATGGTTCCTGAAGCAACCCCCCCCCCCCCCGAGCTGTTTGTGGTCAGACACCGTTTTATCACTAAAAGTTAACCTTTTGGAAGAGAGGTCTCTAAGGCCTCCATAGATTACAGGGCCTGAGCACGTTGACTGTCAGACACACAAAAACACAATGAAACTCACCAGGCACTGACAGAGGAAGTCCAATGATCTTACACATCAATTATCACACGTAAATTAAGAAAATATACCAATTAGCAGAGCAGCATTTGAGAGGAGCTCTTCTGTCTAATGTCACATTTTATTTAATTCACATGCTGGATAAAACATCAGGGAGTCAACAAATTAAGAGTAAGATATTTAAGAGCTGTTCTGTCTGCTTCACTCCCCCGTCTTGATCCCGTTGTCCCAAATTTAAAAGAGTTTCAATACACACCACAGTTTGCTTCAGTTACACTTCCACAAACTCATCCTTCTCAAACTACTTTTTGTTTAACTTGCATTTCCCCGTGTTCCCCAACAGGCTGGTAGAGGCCAGCTACAGAGGATTTAGTTTAATGCACAACCTCCACCACCAACACAGTAACGACACCGCGAATAATAATTCTTCTATTTCAGTTTCGCAGAGGAGAGAAACGATCTCAGAGAACTTTGGCGAAAACGTTTCTAAAAAATATGACCCATCCAATTTGAATCTGAGAGAGTTTAATACGTTTTGGGCCTTTTATTGTCAAATATAATTTGCTAAACACTGCCACTCGTGTTTCTTTTACTGCCTAAACAATCTTTGCAGCAGTTGTGTGGAAATTCACTGTTGACAGACACACACACCCAGCAGTGCCCACTTCAAGCAAAACTATTAAAAGCCACAGACGACAGAAAGTCTCTGAAATACACTTGACCGTAACATGTACTAAACTAAACACTTGACCTAAACTTGCATTAGATTAATAAAGAATATACGTCTGTTAAATGTGCTGCTGGTAAACTATCCACAAGAGGAAATTTGATGGATGGAGACTCATTTGTCCTGTGCACTGGATACAAAAAGAACAGGGCACAACTGGAGTTTGGAGAAGCTGCTGACGTGTGAGCAAGCTGCTCTGGAATGTTTGTGCATTCCAGTCGAAGGGTTCTTGCACCAGGACGGAGGGAACAGGAGAGAGCAGCTCCCCTTCACCCACCTACTCCCCCTGAAGACCCAGACTCTCCACAGCACAACACAGAGAAACGGCACCAGCTTCATTCATCAGTTCAGAAGGTGTCTAGATGCATCTATTAGGAAAAAGGGAAATCGCAATTCATGCTTCAAATGGCTTTTGGCTCATTTTAAATTTCCTTTTGGTTTATGCAAGTACGTTTTACAACAAATGCATTGTTAATCTGCTAGAAGAGATTAGACTGGCAGAATCTGTTTTATCTGTACTTTTACTCAATGGATTTCTTATTGTTGGTTGTAAAGCACTTACTTGTATCACAAACCGCTATTAAAATTAAGTTATTATTAAAGTGGCTGTTCACACAACCACAACTTTTTTCTTCAATCCACAACTGAATCAAGTCTTAAACTGGCAGATCATTTCAGTGAGAGAAATCGTATCTGGTTTTCTCTCCTCTGAGGGAGATTAAAACAAGAGAACACCTCGAGCCACATGTGGTCGTCTTGAGTTGTCTTAAATGTTCAGTAAATATAAGGTCATCAAATTCTTCAAAAGAACTCAAAAGAAGTTTTGGTTTGAACATTTTAAATCAAACTTTACTGAAAACAAAATAATTCTGGAAAGTGTATAAACTCCAGATTACATCAGACAAAGTGTCTCTCCATTTTCTAACAGCTAGATTTTCCTTGACTTCCAGATACAAATCCCAGGAGGCGGGCTGGAGAGACAGATGATCAGCTGAAGACACAGAAGCAGCATCAGCAGCCGTGTGTGTGTGTGCACACGAATAAACTCTGTAGTTTAAGACTGAGTGAAGACCTCTGTTATTATGGTGAAGAACATGAGGAAAGGCGGAATATTTAGAATGGAAATGGAAACAGAAGTAATTTTTTACTGGCTACAAGACTCCTTTTTTAGAAACCTTTTTCTAGTCTTTGACCGTTTTTAGATATCTTCTCATATCCATGAAACCTTGAACCTTTTTGTAAACCTATGCATGAGGATGTTTGTGAAATGCTCCTCTGTCAACAGGATTACATCCTCTTAATACCTTTATCTGTTCAGCCTGAACAGATCCTTACTCATTGTCTATAGGTTTCTACTTCTGACTTTCTGGTGGTCCAATGTATTTATATTGTGTGTATGAACTTTTTAGACTTAATTAATAATAATGGGATATGGACAGTGTAGTGTACTTGAGTGGCACTGGGTGCATGTGCAGTGTTTTATTTACTGTGTCTCATCTGTATTGACAGGGAGTGTGTCTGCTCCGGAGCTGCTACCTAAGCTTTCTGGTGTATTTCCTTGAATTAATATAGGTTCAAGAACTCGACTAAATGCCAGGACGCTAGAGTGGGAAGACGTGCATCTTCCAATCCTAAAGGTATTTCACAATAAGAAACCATGTTAAAGCACATGAATGGATTCAGTCATCAGAAACACTACAGTTCCTTTCCTTTCTAACAGGTAGAGAAAGTGCTGCAAATAGTTATGTTGTTGAGCTATTCACCAGATAGACATTGACAATGTGCTGAAGATCCATTTCACTCCCTGTCTTGGTGTGAACCGACTCCCTAGAAGAGCCACTCACACGCAGGAGACCAACCTGAGGCATGCGGCCCACGGTGGCTCTAACCGGATAACATGGTCGGGAAAAAGAAAAGCTGTCCACAGCGCACTTAGAGCCAGTGTGACCTCGGCAGAACTTTACACAGTACGCAAACTTTAGTTCATCCAAAATACTTCCTTTAATTTAACAAACACGTCTGTCTGAAGCTAGTCTGTGTGAATGCTACTAAGAATAATACTAACAAACAATGCTCTATTTCCACACGTCTAACTGCAAAGTGTCGACTGAGTGAATAAAAGTCTGACATCGCCCACTCACTCACTCACTCACTATTCCTTACTTCACCATAACGTGGGCTCATCAGGGAAATGAAAGAAACACCTTCCGCCGCTACCCTGCGTGTTTTCTCTACACCGGTAATGACGTCATTGTTGCAGGATTACGACGTACAACAACTACAGCCGGTAGATTTTCAATGTTTATATAACACTTAGTATTTATACTTGAAACCACCCATTGAATGACCATCATTAAATGTAGAATTAAACTTGTTTCCCACAGTTTGTGCTGTGATGCGCTGCTCATATTCATATTCATATTCATATTCATACGACAGGTCGGGCTGCTACTCTCGTCTCTTCCCCGCACGCCACATGATGGTATATTGTTCGGTTAGTGACCATCAGTTGTACTTATCACGATGCATTGTGGGAGTGTCTGGATGCAGTTTTCTTGGCAGTGCGTCACAATGCAGTAAAGTAAGGCCTCAGCATCCCACACTTGTGTTTAACACCACTTCCTAGCATCTGCTGTTGGAGGAGATGGGACATGATGCGTTGGAGCACAGTCTGCTCTCAGTCTGCACGAACACAAACACCTCGTTAACTTTATTAACCTGGATGGTGGTTCAACCAAAACTACAACAACACTAAGCTGATTGCCTCTTATGCATCATTCAAATGTGGAAACTTGATCCCTGCTTTAAATTGAAGACCACAGCCAGTAGAAACATGAGTCCATAATATAACAGAGCGCTGCAGGCAGATGGACAGAGCTGGGATGAAGACTCCCTCCGCATTATGCAAATAGCAGAAACACAAGTACAGTTATGACTCTAATTACTGTAAGGAGCTTATTGTATATTAATTGTATGCACAGTAGTGCTGAGGTTTTCATAAGCTGCAATAAGCATTGCAGTAATGTAACATGTTACATTATTCCTCTGACATGTGCAAAACATCTAACGTGAGAAGTAAACACCTGCAGTGCACCACTTTAAAAATATATTAATAGTTTCATGTCAGAGTCATAGCTACCTCCCTCTTTAAGGACTGTGATCAGTCATAGTGTTATTTATTAAATTAGACTAGGGCAAGATTATAGCGTGCCACGTTGGGCCTAATTTGCCTCGGTGCACACACCACTGCACATTGCAACCAGCGAGCCATACAACACACAAAACCATGGCAGACTCTGGTAGCACTTTGTCCACAGTGGGAGCCAAAGATCTGTAAGAGCCGTCATCCAAAAGTGAAACTGACACTTGGGCTAAAAATGCTGCGAGGACTCAGGCGGGAAGGTGCTGCAAAGGGCTCTGGTGTGTTTTTAAAGTAGCACCCCAGTCAGACTGAAACAGTGACGAGGCTCAATCCCATATTGAGGGTCTCTCTCATCCAGGCTTTGGTAAAACTGGTATTACAACAAGGAATGTAAACTAAATAGGGCTGAAGGATATAAGGAAAACATGTGATAGGCGATAACGTTGATGACGATACGATTTGGGATAAGTAAACAAATAATAGATTTGGACATTTATGTTCATATATGCACCTCCTCCGGAGAAAGTGCGTAAGTATATCTGCAGGTCAGTAAATGTCTGAAAGCACAGAGGGGCGGTCAAGAGACAGGAGAGTGGAGAAATGGAAAATAACCATCTAATTTATTTGATATAATCTAGTGTGAAAGGAAACTGGAGTCTGCGGATAGTGTTAGTGTGACCGTTCTCAGTTCATCAGTCCAACACCATGAGTCGACCCAGATCACACACTGCTCTGCTGTGTGGACGTGAGATCAAATCACAACTATCTCCATCATCTCAACGTGTACGTCATAATCAAGGCTGAAGGACGTGCTCTCTGGCTTACCTGTGGCAGAGCCGTGTTGAGTTGTCTCTGCAGCGAGTCTCTCTCGTGGCTCACTTCGTGCAGTTTGCCCTGCGTCAGGCCCAGGTTCTCCTGAGACTCCCTCAGAGTCTCCAGAAGACGATCCCGCTCCTCCAGCATGGACACCATCAGCGACTCAAAGTGACCCTCTGAGTCCGACTGCAGCGGGGAGCCGGAGCCCCGTCGACCACTGCTGCCGACCCCCCCGGGCCCTTCGGCCTCACTGATGGTGGGCATCACCTCGCACATCATCTGCAGACACGAGACAGTTATGAGAGGGGGAAGGAGAGAGCAGGAGAGGCATGAGGCTGGGAGCATGGACAGGTTGTGAACTACATTTCATTTGTATAAGAGACCAACGCTTCCATATGAAAGAAGGATTCAACTGAAGTTAATTCATCCACCAGAGCAGAAAAATGGTTTCATCTCAACACCAGAGATGTATCACTGACATCCATGGATTTGACACTGAAATAGTTTTCATGTGAAAGCAAAGTTGAGTTTGTTTTCGTTGAAATTCTCAGTTTTCTCTCGTTCTCCTAAACAAACACCAGAAAAATTGTTTTGGGGGGGACAACGTCTTGCACATCCTCGTCCCAACAGATTTAAACATTGTAAATGTAAGTGGTTTTCAGTTTGGTTGAACTCTAATGCATTAAACTTAAGCAGTCTACTCCTGACAGAGTTGACTTACAACAGTGGACCAGGTCAAAAGTGCAGCCTTGTGCTGACTTAGACAGCGGACGTTGACATCAGAACAACAGAACAACACAACATCTAAACACAATGGAAAACTCAGTCAAAGCAGCTGAACCAGCTCAGTGATTATTAGTAATGGTAAACGACAACTAAAAACACACTTGGCCCATTCATCTGTCTAACTAACCTACATCGGAATGGTTTGGAAAAGAAGGGAGAGGGTTAAATAAATCTCAGGCCACTAGGAGAGCTGTGTGGTGTCTGAAGCAACAGCTGAGCAGGAAGGTCTGGGGCGTTGGAGCCGGTCTGCAGACCCACTGCTCCACAAAGAGCCCAGAGTCATGTGAGCTGGATTTACATACCTACGAAGGAACCACGGTTTACAAATTGGACAACTTGGTTTCAGCTAGAGTGCCCCCCCCCCTCCCCACACACACACATTCATCTTAGTCTCTGCATCATCTGAGATGCCAAAAGCCATTTGCTTTCAGAATCCACTGCATTCGGTTCCATGCACCACCCTCAACCGGGAGTGCATCGTCCAGCTACTGTGTTCGAGAGCTGGTTCCATACAAATGAACCTGCCTTGTTTAATCAGCTACAGATGTACAATGCAAGTGTGGAGGGAACAACCATCTCTGCTGTAGGAAGGAGACCAAGTTAACCTGGTTCATCCCGAGTCAAACACACAAGCAGCCCTCCATATCCAGGTCAGGCCACTGAGGCTCAGCCAGGAGGGGGAGGGTCCTGGCATCCAGGAGGGACAGATGGCGGGTCCACTGTGACTCAGGGGACATGGCCCACGTCAGAAGGTGAAGATGACAGGCAGGAAGGAGATGTGGCGGCAGGACACCTCCACTTTAAAAGACTTTAAAGAGTGAGGGTAACACAACACGTGACATCTTTCAAAATGCAACGTGAATAATCAGAAACACCACCTGCAGGTATCGAGCTGAAGAGATCAGATACATGGAGGTACACTTCACTCCACGGGGATTCAGCCACACACACTCCTGTCAGTGGTGGTGGTGGTGGACCCCCCCCCCGGGCAGAGAACCTGACCTCGGGCCTGATGTGGGTGTAGCTCACCTTGAATGAACAGCGGGATGTCAGACGTCTTCGAGAGCCACGTTACTCGGATGTCGAGTAAACAACCAGGTCCAGGTGGTCCACGGTGTCCCCGGCTGGTCGAGCGGGACAGACACGGCTCGGGTCGCTCAGCGGATCGAGTCCCCTCACCGGCGGGGGGGCATCGCGGCTGTGGAGAGGGGATCGCTTCCTGAAGGCCTCGCAGCGAACCCCCACGCAAAGTGAGCAGGGACAGGGGCAGTATTCCAACTTCGGCCGGCTAACTCCGCGTTAGCAGGCTAGCATGAAGTGAGCCGGTGATCGGATGGTTGCATCCCTGGATGTGGAAGTACCGTGTCCGTGTTAAATCCTTAAAACTGAACACGGGTCATCCGGTAGAAGGGCAGCCGCTCGAGGAGAACCCGGGCCGGGGACGTGGAGGCAGAGGAAGCGGAGTTCTTCGGCTTGAAGTCAGTCTGGATGTTAGCTACTAGCCCGCTAGTTAGCTAACGCTTGCTAGTTTTCAGATAGTTCTCTAAAGAGCCGCTCTGTTGGAGATGGAAGTAGACAACATGGTGGAATGCGTCGTGTCCGTGTGTCTTACACGATCTGAACCGGTCAAAGAGCTGGTGAACCCGTGGAACTCCGCCTGTTTTCCCCAGGAGCGTTAGCGCGTCGGCTAGCCTTAGCTTCCCGTCGCCTCGGAGGAGTCACGTCACCACATCTCGGAAACTTCCAGCCGACGTTAGCGAGGATTCTGCTCCGAGCCGCGGCTTGTGTTCCACTCGTGTCCGTCCGAGCCGCTGGTGCTCCGTCGGGTCCTCTGCACCGAAGAGGGTCCGTCGGTTCGCTGCTTCCCGGTCGCCTCTGCCTGCCAGCCTTGGCAGTCGGGACAGCCAATGGAGGGCTCCGGGTCTCTAGCGCCTCATGAGCCTGGAGTCTGCGGGAGGAGAGCGAGTCCCGGGCCGGCAACAGGAGGAGGAGGAAGAGGAGGAGGAGCATGTATGAAGATATTTAACAACAATCCCCCATGGATCCAAATATCACACACATATCACCAACTCAAATTAAAGTAATTTAATAAAAAAATTTAAAACATTTCAATGCAGCAACAAATAAACTAGAATTACCGTAGAATGTGATTGAAAATCAAATGAAACCTTTCTTAAAGGATAGTAAAGGAAATGTGTGTGGGTAGAGAGTGATGGGTCTTTATTACGGATCATATAAGAGCCTCTTCACTGACCTACATTCAGCTGCTGCACATGAAGTTTCGGATTTAAAACAATACATATTGATGGACTCACTGTAAATAGAATAGCAGCACCATCTTGTGGTTCAACACTGTAGAACAGAGGTCTGCAACAGGGGGTCCGCGACCCCTAGGGGGTCCGCGGAGGTACTGCAGGGGGGTCGCAAATTCTTTGGTTGATTAGACAATTTTTTTAATTTGTTATAATTTGTTATTTATTTTCGAGCCAATTTTCCCCCCACAAATGTCTTTAAATACACATTAACATGCATCCAACATATTGTGAGGCTGATTTGACCCTCTCCCTGACAACATCCATCCGTCCAAGGTTAGATAAGTTGTTTGCTATCCATCAGGGTCCGACATCTCACTAATGTAGGAGTATGTGTGCCATGCACAGATGGCTTGAGGATTCACTTTCTCTTCTACATGCATGTTTAAAATAAAAACATGAATCTGTGAATTACTTTAATAGCTCAGTGTTGTATGCAAGATCTATATGTTTATAAATGGCAGTGGCATGGCCACCCTTGCACATGTTTAAATTAAAAACATGAACATATGAACCCGTGTAATATTTGAATAGCTTAGTACTGAATGCACAATAACAGGGTAGCTATGTTTATACATGGCACTAGGCCCAGTTTAATATAAATCACAATTTTATACAATATATATATAGTAGGGGTCCCCGCTCCATCTTTCCACCATTTGGGGGTCCTTGGCCTGAAAAACGTTGAAGAACCCTGCTGTAGAATTTGTATCGATGATGCAGAATCTTTATCAAGTTCATGTCTATTGGTCCTAATGGTTCAAACATTCAAATATCTGGTGGATATATAGTACCTGTGAAGTACCTGGTTTATATAGGGCCTTTCAAAACAAAGAGGACAAAAAAAACCATCAAAGACAATAAAATATCATTTAAAATAATGTTCTGCTGACCCTCTTTGGTCTTCAGTCCAGACCGAGGGACCTTTAACAGGTTCTCAGCAGAAGATTGACAGGTTTGTGAGGTAGTTGCATTTTGAACATCCCTGAATATAAACCATATTGATACTATATATCATTTTATACAATAATATTGTCTTTTGCACACTCTGTCTACATATTCTTACAATCATAGTATATTATATTATCTATTGTATAGTCAAATACTTATATTTGTACCTCTACTATATATCATATCATATTATATCATACTCTTTGTATATTATTTGTATACATAAGTCTATATACAAATATTTATACATGTGTACATATTATTATTATTATTATATGTATTACTATTATTATTATGTATACTGTTGCTGCCATTACTACTATATACTGCTATTATATTGGTATAATTACTATCATATATAAATATATATTGTTATATTATATTATATACTATATATTCTGTACTATTTTTATATACTGTCTAACAATAACATTACCAGCATATCATCAGTACTATTACCATCATCTTGCCACTGCACCTTATCTACCTTATCTGTGGTTGGGAGAGAGTAACATCGGCAAGGGGGTTAAGGATCCATCAAGGGAGGAAAAGGTGCTTGGGAGAGCAGAGACAGGGACCTAGCATTGACCAGTACTTCTTACGAAGCAGCCAGTCAAATCAGTCGAATGAAGCACAGCGACGGGACGCAAACCAAAGTTCGCAGAGCATCAGCACCCCTGTAACGGAAGAGGATAACACAAGCAAAGAAATGCCGGTGGATGAACTCACCCAACCACAGAGACCTCTAAAAGAGGACAAGATCAAAGGGCACAGACCGAGTGTGAAGTGGCCCAAAGCTGTTGAAAAGCGAGAGTGGGAAACAATCAACGACCTGACAAAAATCTTGGAACAACAGGTAGGAACAGCAGAGAAAAAGCTTGAAAGGATGGGAGACATTATCTTCCACTACGGAGAAGAGCGCTTTGGAGTAAACAAAAGGAGAAGTAGCAAGACCCCTGCCGCGCCAGCCAAATCTAGGAGGCAGCAAGAGATCGATATATTTGTCAGAAAGAGAAGGCAGCTGAGAAAGCAGTGGAAGAAGGCCTCTGATGCAGAGAGAGAAGGTCTCATGCTACTCCAAGCAGACGTCAAATGTCGGCTGGCAACCTTGCGAAGAGCGGAAAACTTAAGGAAACTTCGTAGGAAGAAGGAACACTCAAGAACACGGGTCTATAAAAACCCCTTTAAGTTTGTCCTAAAAACAAAACCAGAACTGGAAGAACATCTGGAAAAGGTCCACCAGGACACGAAAAGGCATGAGCAGATAATCATCCCACATGACATCCCACCTATTCAACCACCAGAATTCAATCTGGACACTGACCAGTGTTAATTTCGTTGACGAAGACGATGACGAAATATATTCGTTAACGACCTTTTTTCCGTGATGAAGACGAGACGAAGACGTAACGAAAACGAATCTTTGAAAATAAAAACTATGACGAAATCTATTTTAATTTTCGTTGACGAGACGAGACGAAAATGTTGGTGGTTGACTAATTCACAATAATTTTTAAAACGTCATCGTATCAGGCCGTCATGAAGTATCAGGAGCGGGCGAGTGAGTGTGTCTGTGTGTGTCTGCGCCCCAGATAGAGCTCCGGTCCGTAGCTCCGCCCCCCGCCTCGCGCACTCGCTCAGAGAGACACAGTGAAAGCAGAGCGCGTTCTCTATGAGCAGCCTCTCAGTGACTGACTGCTTCTTAACTATGAAAACAGTGGAAACCAGAGTTTCTCTGGTCTCAGCTGATCAGAGATCAGCGCTGCAGCTTCTTGATCAGAGCAGAAGCTGCAGTTGGTTTGTACCGATGTTCAGTTTCTGTGTCCGGCTCCAGTCTGACCTGCTCTCACTTTTTGTTTGACTAAAACTAGACTAAAATGGAATTTGTTTTCATCGACTAAAACTAGACTAAAACTAAGAAGGATTAAAATGACTAAAAGGTGACTAAAACTAATATGCATTTTCGTCAAAAGACTAAGACTAAATCAAAAATAGCTGCCAAAATTAACACTGACACTGACCCTCCAAAATGGAAGGAAGTAGAGAACGTTGTCCGACGAGCAAGAGCGGCCTCGGCTCCTGGGCCTAATGGAGTACCATACAAGCTCTACAAGAACGCCCCGGATGTTCTACGCTTTCTATGGAGGCTTATGAGGATAGTGTGGCAGAAGGAAATAATACCAAAGGCATGGTGAAGGGCTGGTGGTGTGCTAATCCCGAAAGAGAAGGATGCGACAGACATCAGTCAATTCCGACCAATCTCCCTTCTCAATGTTGAAGGGAAGATCTTTGTCAGTATAATAGCACAGAGGCTGTCCACTTACCTGGAAAGAAACAACTACATTGATACATCTGTACAGAAAGCAGGTATTCCTGGTTTCTCTGGTTGCCTGGAACATACTAGTATGATCTGGACCAGATCCAAACAGCTAAGAAGGACAAGAGAGACCTCTATGTCATCTTCCTCGACCTGGCCAATGCCTTTGGCTCAGTTCCCCATGAACTCCTCTGGGAATCCTTCAGCTTTTTCCACATACCAGAACCCATCACTACACTGGTAAAGGCATATTTTCAAGACCTTCAATTGTGTTTCACAACACCTGACTTCACAACAACATGGCAGCGCTTGGAAGTAGGCATAATGGCAGGCTGTACAATTTCACCTCTGGCCTTCACTATGGCCATGGAAGTCATCATCAGGGCATCGAGATGGGTGGTCGGCGGTGAGAGAACTAAGGAAGAGCTCCGTCTCCCACCTATCCGAGCATACATGGATGACATGACTACACTGACCACCACTGCAGCATGCACCAGGCTGCTACTTGCAAAACTGCAGGATAACATCAAGTGGGCCCGGATGAAAATCAAGCCAAGCAAATCTCGAAGCATCTCCATAGTCAAGGGTCAGCTTAAAGATGTGAGGTTCTGCATTGGAGATGACCCGATACCAACGGTGTCTGAGCAACCTGGGTCAAGAGCCTGGGTAGATGGTACAACGAAAGCCTCCGGGATAAAGATCAAGTGCAGCAAGTAAGGCAGGACATCGCTGACGGTCTTGAGAACATCAACAAGACACTACTGCCTGGGAAGCTCAAGCTTTGGTGCCTACATTTTGGACTTCTCCCCCGGGTAATGTGGCCACTCACCATCTACGAGGTCCCAATAACAACAGTGGAGATGATGGAACGAACCATTACCTCATACGTGAAGAAATGGCTGGGTGTCCCACGATGTCTGAGTAACATCGGCCTCTATGGCAAAGGGGTCCTTGAACTACCTCTTACAAGTCTAACGGAGAAGGACAAGTGCTCTAATGTAAGACTTCAGATGACATTGAAGGACTCCAAAGACCAGACCATTAGCAAGGCTGCACCTCCCCTACAAACTGGACGGAAATGGACATCATCCAAGGCTGTGCAGCAAGCAACATCAGCCCTGAGACACCAAGACATTGTGGGGACTATCCAGCGTGGAAGAGGAGGTTTTGGCCTGGCAGCAAGCAAACCAACGTTCCATAAGGCAACAACATCTGAACGTAGGAGGTTGGTGGTCGAGGAGGTGTGCAGACAGGAGGAGAGTGCAAGAAGTGCAAAGGCTGTCTCTCTTGTTAAACAAGGGCAATGGACGCAGTGGGAAGGCCTGGAGAGGAGAAAGATCAACTGGAGTGAGCTTTGGCAAATGGAGGCAAGCAACATCAGCTTCATCATAAGAGCTGTTTATGATGTGCTTCCATCACCAAAAAACCTACATCAATGGTATGGCGAGGACTCGACCTGCCCCCTCTGCCCAGCTCCAGCGACTCTCAGGCATATAATGACAGGTTGCAAGACCAGCCTCTCACAAGGCCGCTACACCTGGAGGCACAATCAGGTCCTCAAGAGCCTGGCTGCAGCACTTGAGACCAAGAGGAGTGCAACCAATTCATTACCTCCAAAATCAAGCAATCCCGTCAAAACAACAACATTCATCCAGGAGGGACAGAAAAGGCCCAAGCATCCTCCTACGAAGCCAGAAACTGGACACCTAGCCATGGCCAGGGACTGGAAGATGCTTGTCGATATTGGCCAGCAACTCATTTTTCCACCTGAGATTGCTTCTATCAACCTTAGGCCAGACATGGTGCTCTGGTCTCCTTCACTGAAGGCTGTGTACATCATAGAGCTCACAGTCCCGTGGGAAAACTCTGTTGAAGAGGCCTACGAGCGTAAGAAACCGCGTTACACAGAGTTGGAAGCAGACGCAACTCAGCGTGGCTGAAATGCAAAAGTCTGGCCAGTTGAAGTGGGATGCAGAGGATTCGTGGCTTCTTCCACCATCAGGTTGCTGTAAGAACTTGGAATCCATGGACAGGCTCTGCGACAGACCGTCAGAGCAGTTTCTCAAGCTGCTGAAAGAGGCAGCCAGTGGATCTGGATCAAACGGAAGGACCCTTGCTGGGTTATAACTTCATGACCCCCCATCCCCACCAGAGAACCCAATTCAGATCCCTCCAACTTGAGAAGGGAATATGAGGTATGCGGTCAGCTGTAGGGCTGGCTCATGGAAGAGGACACCCCTGCCTTGCATAGTCCCGTGGGAAATCTTAATTGGGCATGGGACACAAGCTAAGGCTTGATCACCCTTTAGCTGGCCACCTTTGATGAGAGTGTTTAGTGATTCAAGGCCGAAACACCCACTGATTCGAAGGCACAGGACTGAGGATGTGTCCCAAAATTGACATCTTAACCTGGTCTAAGAAATACACCTCCCATGCCACTCTGTCAACATCACGGCAAATCATGTGAGAGCATACCATCTATTGGCACAATGGACAGTTTTAACATCTCGTCCCGTGTTTTATGATTCTACCTATTCGTCTTGTGTTTCTGTTTTTATTCTCTCTACCTACCTCAATATATTTTATTATTTTATTCTATTGTATTGTATTTTATTTTATTCAAATATACCGGCTGCTATGACGACTTAATTTCCCTTCGGGGATGAATAAAGTAATCTATTTATCAATCCATCTAAAGGGGATGATTTTCCCAGATAATCCACGGATTATGCTAATTGCATAAATATCCTGCCACGCAACTCAAAGCATTCTCTAAGTCTTATTTGAATTGGAAACCAGAAGGTACTATTCAGGTGAAATAAACCACTAAAAGCATAACTAGTTAAACTGAAAGTCGTATTTGAGTGGAAAAGAACTCACAGGAAATTACTTTGATTAGTATTTGTTGTTTATTTTTTAGCCAAACACCAAAAATTATTATTCAGTTCCAGTTTCCCAAAGGCGACAGTGACATAAACACATCTCAGCTTTAGACTGTTGATCAAACTTATGACTTATGAATATTTTCTATGAATTGATAAAATAATGGTCAGAGGAAGAAATGATGATGATGAAGCTCCAGCCTGAATGACCATGGAGACCAACCCTGGACCTGAAGAGCATCACGTGCTGTTGCTTCATTCCTCCAGGTGACTAACATTTGGATTGTGCAGTTTGTAAATTGTGCAGTTTGTAAATTGAGGTTTGGCGATGACTCTTATCAGGAGGTCACATGTTTGCAACTTGATATTTAATGTACATATACAACTCAGAGCGACATCAACCACACTCAACCATCTGAAACTTCCCTGAATGACTTTGCATTGACAAACACTTCATTGTGTGAAACAGAGATACAGTATATAAACCTCATATGTATTCAGACACATGATAAATGTTTGTGTTGGAAAGTGGAAACACACATTTCAATCAGAATACTTGTTTAAATCATATTGTAACACATCACAAATGGAACAGTTATAAAACCAAATCAGATCCCACCTGTAAACACCACACACCTTTCAGATTTGTTCAATATAAAAGTTAAACCTTACAAAAAGCTGAAGACATTCACGAGGATTTTGATATGAAATCCTTCTGCTCGCATTTGCACCTGATTAGAGACATAAACCCCCACCAAAAACCATGAAAGAAGACTTGGTACAGTCTGAAGTGATCAATATAAAACAGGTATTTCCCACACGCTGCTGATTTAACTCTCAAATGTTGGCAAAGGCTGGTATTTGACCTTTGACACTTTGGCTCTGTACATGACCACTCCGCAGACCATGCCGACGGCTGCCAGAACACATCCAGCGATGAACACCAGGTTCAGATTCAGGTTGTTCACTGAAGAAAAGAGAAACACAATGTGAGTCGAGCTTTGTCCAAAATCAAGCTGGGATTCTGACGAGGCAGGTGGGCTCCAGGCGGGTCATACCTGTGGCTCTGACGCTCTCTGCCGATCTCCGTAAGCGCAATGGCCCCTGGGAAACGAAGTGACTGGCACTCTGGATGACAGCCTCTCTCTTGGAGCGTGAGGGGCTTGTCGATGTAGAGTTGATGCAACCTTTGGAACACCTGGTGTTGGAGTTCCCTGCTTCACACATCATGACCGAGCAGCTGATGTACACCTGAACACAGCAAGACACGCCCCCGATATGTCAGCAGACGTACAGATGTAGAGTCAAACCTCTGCTCTACTTCATCCTCAGTAACTGTGTCAGGTTTTTATAAACTGTCCCATCAGAAACATAAATGTATTAAACCATTTAGTTCCATCTTATTGGTTAATTCACCTTCTTGTTAGATACCTCCAGCCTAGATCAGTATATAGAATGGAAATAGAGGGAAACAGCTAATCTGGCTTTGTCCGTATAAGCAAGATCAACACTGAAGCATCTCTGCACTTGACTAAATGCTTTGTTTCCCTGAACTATAGGTACAAGGGTAATATATATATGTATATACTGTATATATTCATGTACACTGTCCCTTTTTAATAAACAAAAGAAGTTCTAATCCAAAGCTGACCTGATTGATCATTCCGATGAACTTGAAGGCCTCCATGCTGAACTTGAATTCTTTCTGGTCAGCGGGGGAGTGGATCTGAAGAGTTGGATCCATTTGACACCTTTTCAAAGGAAGAAGAAAGGAAAAAACACGGTAAGAACAGTGCCCCTGCACTTAAATGCCACTGGGGGGAGCATAGGTGACAAAGAGACTCACACCGTCATTCAAAGGCCCAGCTAGCTGCAAATCTCTTATATTTTACGGCCTTTCTTGAAGGCACCTTTACCCTGACAACCAACATCTACCTTCAAACAGTAGAGTGTGTTTTCATACCCATTTTCAAAGATGGAGTAGGTTGGGCGGTAGTTGGGGTTGTCGTATGGTGCAGCTCGGCAGGACTCCACAAACAGCTGTGTGTTGTTGACCGAGGAGGTGGCCTTGATCTTCATGTAAATCCTGTTCCCAATGTCGTACTCCAGAGGATATGCTGCTGGATCAATCATGGTTTGGAACTGGTTGTTAGGGTAGAACTCAAACTGGTAGGTGAACGTGCCGAAGCCCTTCTCCCACACAGTGATGTTCTTCCTGTGTGCCACAAAGCTCAATGACACGTTGCCTTGTTTTGGGTACTGGCAGTAGAACTGCACCTCCAGCTGGTGCTTTCTGGTGATCAGGTCTCCGGGGTTGTCCACCGTGGTGATTTCGTTCTTGAAGATGAGGTTCTCCTCGTCTTCCTGCAGGACAGAAAGTTACGAATTCAGTCCTCATGCAGTAACCGACAAACAAGAAGCAGCACTGGTAACTGAGTGTGTAGTGAGATGACACGAGGCCCTCGCTACCTCGATCTGAGTGCCGCAGGCGTTGAGGGGGATGATGGCGATGATGTGAGTGCTGTTGGAGTGTCTCTGGAGGCTGCAGGCCGTGTTGGAGGGATCATTGAGCTGCATATGATCCTCATGGAGTCGAGGGAATGAGGCTTTCTCAACCGATACTGTCATTGAGGACTCGTTGCAGATCACATGGGATTTAACTGGAACAAAACAAGTACATTTTAAACCATGATTACTGATATTTAGTCTATATTTCATATTGATGTTTGTTAGATGTTAATTCTGCTATTATTTTGTTGTTGACAAATGCTGGTCAAAAGTGCTTATGCAGCATTCAGTTGTGTTAAAACAACATAGACTGTTGACAGTGATGTATCCTGGTGACTCACCTATTTCACTCCTGGCTTCCACAAGAACACACCTCATCTCGGACTGATAGACGGCAGGCCTGAAAAACATTTGTGAATACATGTGAGAAGTTAAACGTGGTTTCTTATGCACATGATCGTGTCGACAGAGAACTGAAGTCCGAGACTCACGGTCTGACTGCTTCAACAGCAAAGCAGATCACGAAATGTTGTCCGTGGTCATCTGGGAGCGGCGTCCACCTGAGGACAAACTCTCCCTGTGTGGTCTGGTGCTTGCTGATGTTCGCCGGCCCACTGACGATGATATTATTTATTCTGTGTGAAAACAGAACACAGTTATCTTGCTTGCTGAGATGTTTTGTTGCCACAAGGCCTCAGCGTTCTCATTGGTTCTCACTTACGTTGCATTTGTGGCCTGAGCTTTGACTCTGATTTCCAATTCCTTGTTGACCTCTGCTTGGAAACGATCTCTATTTTCAGGTGTTGGGGGCAGAAGCTTGGGCAGGAAATCTCCCTCCTGACATGATGGAGCGGGGGGGTCCACTGGAATTTAACAAATGTGATAAGTATTGAACAGCAATTAGCAAACTGCTACTGAGTCTTTTGTTCGTTGTAAAATCTAAATAAAGTCACAGCTACGACAAATATAGTAATTTTTTTATTATTAAATGAAGAACATGTTGTTCTAAAGCCAGAAATGCAGAGTTAAGGGAAATACAAGGATTTTGAAGAACAAAGAACTTCATAGTGAAGAAGTTAAACTTCTCACGAATAAAACAAAAATGTAAAAGTGAAAATAAATTACAAAAATAATATAGAGCAATAAAAACACGAAACGTGTGAGAGAAATGTAATAATGAAAATCATGCGATGTGTTACAATAAGACTCTTTCTGCTGTATTTCCTCAGACAGGATGCTCCAGAGCTTCAGAGCTCTTCTCTATACCTGTGTTCCCTGAAGTCCTCCACCCAGAATCTGGATCAGCTCAAGGCTTCTACCAGAGGCTCTCAAAGTACATGAAGGGTTGTACGAGTATAAAAGATCCGAAAAACACTGAGGAAGTGATTGAATCAAAAAACTCTATTCTATCAAGTACAGGAAGCCATGGTCTCAGTATTTTGTGAACATGTGTCACACATTAGGGCGTTCTTAGAGGTCCAACACTTATAAAGACTTTTATTTCACTGAGCCCAGAGCAGCAGCAAAAGGACCTTTGCTTGGTAGGACTTAAAAAGAATTGGCTCATTAAATATATTGTCAAGTGTAAGGAAAAGTAAAAACATACTTACCAAGAACAGAGAATTGCAGAGGAAGTTTGCTGAGAGGAGCTGTGGTTGGGTATGAGGTTGTGGTTGTGGTTGGGTGTGGGCTTGTGGTTGTGGTTGCAGCTGTGGTTGTGTATGGGGTTGTTGTTGTGTATGGTGTTGTGGTTGTGGTTGTGTATGGTGTTGTGGTTGTGGTTGGGTGTGGGCTTGTGGTTGTGGTTGCAGCTGTGGTTGTGTATGGGGTTGTTGTGTATGGTGTTGTGGTTGTGGTTGGGTGTGGGCTTGTGGTTGTGGTTGCAGCTGTGGTTGTGTATGGGGTTGTTGTTGTGTGTGGGGTTGTGGTTGTGGTTGCGGCTGTGGTTGTGTATGGGGTTGTGGTTGTGGTTGTGTATGGGGTTGTGGTTGTGGTTGGGTATGGGGTTGTGGTTGGGTATGGGGTTGTGGTTGTGGTTGGGTATGGGGTTGTGGTGTGGTATGGGTATGGATATGGGTACGGGTGGTATGGGTATGGGTAATGGATTTGGTATGGTGTTGTGGTTGTGGATGGGTGTGGGGTTGTGGTTGGGTATGGGGTTGTGGTTGTGGTTGGGTATGGGGTTGTGGTGTGGTATGGATATGGGTACGGGTGGTATGGGTATGGGTAATGGATTTGGTATGGTGTTGTGGTTGTGGATGGGTGTGGGGTTGTGGTTGGGTATTGGGTTGTGGTTTGGTACGCGTATGGGTAATAGGCTCTCTTTCGTCTCCTCACGGTCATCGGAGCCCTGTAGGATCTGGATCCGTCTGCGTATTGCAGATTGATGTGGCCTTGTGGGAAATCCTCCACCACCAACTCAAGTCCAAAAGCGTTGCTGTTGGCTCGGGTGTAGTTGTAGTGCAATGTGCACGATCCCTATCAATGTGAATATTTATTATTAATGGGAGGCAAAGAGTCAATACATTAAAATACAAAGTATGCAGATTCACATTCCTCAGCTGACCTGGTCTAAGAGGAAGCCTGGTGGCAGGTTGCACGAGTTGCACTCCCTCCCCCTGACCTTTCCATATCGACATCGGACTTTGTCCCCATCAGGATCAAAAGACGTGAGCTTGTATGTCCGAGGGCAGTTCTGAGGAACTCTTGAATGGATACGATAACAGGAGTTAGTAAAAATAACAAAAGATGGAATCATCAGTGTTTAAAACAAATTCAAATTCTCCACTGTTTGTGATAAAAGGGTTGAAGGTCGACAGGTTTCCAGGTATCTGCAGAAGACTTACCGGAGGATAGGTAGGATGCCGATGTCTGGTGATCTGTTTGGTTTCCTTGTGTCAGATCTCTTTCCCAGATCTACCTCAGTCAGTAGATGCCAGCTGCCAACATTATTGGCCGTTCTCACCCAACAGCAGCTACTTGCCCTGGTGTGTGTGGAGCAGATCGAGGTGTGTGAACATGACTGTTGTCAAGCAGCGATGATAAATAAAAGAATGCTCCACAAAGTGTATTCAGTGAATACATGTTAAGAGCAGAAAGGTGAAGCAGGTTTATTTATGAAGGACATTTCTTACACAGAAGAAGATTCAAGGTGCTTCACTGAGACATTCAAAACAACTTAGAGACCAAACTCAGAGAAATCAAGTCAAAATCCAAAAACACAGCTTCAAGCTAAACAGAGTAAAATAGGTGAAGAGATTAAAGAAGTCATTAAATGTTAAGTTAAAAGTATAGAAAGGTGTTGAATGATAAATGTAGGTGTAGTTAGGTCAATCAATCAATCACATTTTATTTATACAGCCCATATTCCCAAATCACAACTTGTGTCACAGATCTTATCAAAGTGCAACATCCTCTGTTCTTAACCTTCAACAGGAGTAAATCCACCAGACAAGAGAATTCTATGAAAACAACGACTGTGAGGGTCCCTCTCCCTCTGAGTAACTAGAGCAGGTAACTAAAGCAGGTAAGTGAGGCCGGTAACTGAGGCCGGTAACTAAAGCAGGTAAGTGAGGCCGGTAACTGAGGCCGGTAACTAAAGCACGTAACTAGAGCAGATAAGTGAGGCCGGTAACTAAAGCAGGTAACTAAAGCAGGTAACTGAGGCCGGTAACTGAGGCCAGTAACTAAAGCAGGTAACTAGAGCAGGTAAGTGAGGCCGGTAACTAAAGCAGGTAACTAAAGCAGGTAACTGAGGCCGGTAACTGAGGCCGGTAACTAAAGCACGTAACTAGAGCAGATAAGTGAGGCCGGTAACTAAAGCAGGTAACTAAAGCAGGTAACTGAGGCCGGTAACTGAGGCCAGTAACTAAAGCAGGTAACTAAAGTAGGTAACTGAGGCCGGTAACTGAGGCCGGTAACTGAGCCGGTAACTAAAGCAGGTAACTGAGGCCGGTTACTTAAGCAGGTAACTAGAGCAGGTAACTGAGGCCGGTAACTAAAGCAGGTAACTAAACAGGTAACTGAGGCCGGGTACTTAAGCAGGTAACTAGAGCAGGTAAGTGAGGCTGGTAACTAAAGCAAGTAACTGAGGCCGGGAACTGAGGCCGGTAACTAAAGCAGGTAACTAAAGCATGTAACTGAGGCCAGTAACTAAAGGAAGTAACTGAGGCCGGTAGCTAAATTAGGTAACTGAGGCCGGTAACTGAGGCCGGTAACTAAATCACGTAACTAGAGCAGGTAAGTGAGGCCGGTAACTAAAGCAGGTAACTAGAGCAGGTAAGTGAGGCCGGTAACTAAAGCAGGTAACTAAAGCAGGTAACTGAGGCCGGTAACTGAGGCCGGTAACTAAAGCACGTAACTAGAGCAGATAAGTGAGGCCGGTAACTAAAGCAGGTAACTAAAGCAGGTAACTGAGGCCGGTAACTGAGGCCAGTAACTAAAGCAGGTAACTAAAGTAGGTAACTGAGGCCGGTAACTGAGGCCGGTAACTGAGCCGGTAACTAAAGCAGGTAACTGAGGCCGGTTACTTAAGCAGGTAACTAGAGCAGGTAACTGAGGCCGGTAACTAAAGCAGGTAAGTAAACAGGTACCTGAGGCCGGGTACTTAAGCAGGTAACTAGAGCAGGTAAGTGAGGCTGGTAACTAAAGCAAGTAACTGAGGCCGGGAACTGAGGCCGGTAACTAAAGCAGGTAACTAAAGCATGTAACTGAGGCCAGTAACTAAAGGAAGTAACTGAGGCCGGTAACTAAATTAGGTAACTGAGGCCGGTAACTGAGGCCGGTAACTAAAGCAGGTAACTAGAGCAGGTAACTGAGGCCGGTAACTGAGGCCGGTAACTAAAGCAGGTAACTAGAGCAGGTAACTGAGGCCGGTAACTAAAGCAGGTAACTAGAGCAGGTAAGTGAGGCCGGTAGCTAGAGCAGGTAACTGAGGCCGGTTACTAAAGCAGGTAACTAAAGCAGGTAACTAAAGCAGGTAACTAAAGCAGGTAACTAAAGTAAGTAACTAAAGCTGGTAACTAAAGAAGGTAACTGATGCCGGTTACTAAAGCAGGTCATTAAAGCAGGTAACTAAAGCAGGTAACTAAAGTAAGTAACTAAAGCTGGTAACTAAAGCAGGTAACTAAAGTAAGTAACTAAAGCTGGTAACTAAAGCAGGTAACTGAGGCCGGTAACTAAAGCTGGTAACTAAAGCAGGTAACTAAAGTAAGTAACTAAAGCTGGTAACTAAAGCAGGTAACTGAGGCCGGTAACTAAAGCAGGTAACTAAAGCAGGTAACTAAAGCTGGTGACTAAAGCAGGTAATTAAAGCAGGTAACTAAAGCAGGTAATTAAAGCTGGTAACTAAAGCAGGTAACTAAAGTAGGTAACTAAAGCAGGTAACTAGGGAAATGGACAGAGCATTCCTCCTAAGATCATCAGGCAGTTCCTTCCTTCTTTCCTCAAACTATATTTGTCCATGTTGAACATAAAATTCTTTGCCATTGAATCTTATTGTGAAGGGGAGGCGTAGCCAGCCTTTCAGTTTCGTCCTGTGTGTGGTTGGTGTATGTGACAGATACAATTTGAATGTGGTTCCACCACCTTTCTGCAGAATGACAGTCTGTTAGTCCTTGTTCAGATTTTAGCTGGCTGCTCCCCAGGGGTCCAACAGGATTATTATGATTATCATTATTATTCATTATTATTCTTACTGTTATTCTAATTGTTTCCTGTCCGTTATCTATTTGGGAACATTTCCATTAAGAGATTTTAAGATTAGCACTAAAGCTTTAGAGTCTATCCTGTAGCTCACTTACAGCCTGTGTGGGGATTTCAGAACAGGGTGGATGTGAGTTCTTATAGTTTGAAATGTATTCTTTGAGATGCATCCCCCTGATTTCGATGGGTTCAACACATAAACAGTTCAAGGGACAGTAACAACAAGCAAGCCCATCGCAGTCCTCAATTTTACTGGAAATAAAACCAGTTTCAACTTAGTCTCACTAAGCAACAAGTGAAAGTTAGTAGCTTTAAATAGACTCACCTCATCTGAAAAGGTTTGTCACTGCGAACATTAGTCGTGAAAACTCTTTCAGTCTCACAAGAGCCTCCGTAGTATCGTGATATGTTGGTCTGCCTGTCAACCATACCCGACGAACTGCCATAGACAATGCCACAGTTGCTCCCATAGCAGTTCCACCAGTAGACGTGCCCACACCACCTGGAGGTTGACCTGCTGTGAAGGTCCACCTGCAGGGAGAGATCACAGTGAACACTGTGCTTCCAGGTGGTAGCTCTGCTCAAACTGAGGAGGTGATTATTGTTTGCAGAATGCAGCCGCTCACATTTGAACACCAAGCTAAGGAACACATTTCTCCAACTCGACTTTAAGATTCCTTGATTAACTTTTAAAGCTCAGCATGGTCTGTTCCCAGGTTAAATAACAGAGCTTCGTCCTGCCTTGCTCTGAGACTCAACCTAACATTTTACAATCAACACCTGCCAGTAGTACCATTTATTATTGTTTTATCCCCATGTATTTTGTCAACCACATTGTAACCTTGTCTAGATAAGTGCTAAACAATTATAATAATAATAATTATTATTATTATTATTGTTTTTATTACTTTGTCTTGTTCAGAATCTGAAGTTTAACAGTATCCAAATCTTTAAGAATTTTGGATGTAAAATGTGTAAAATTACTATTATTATTAAATCAATATTTTTTTTTGTGGCCTTGATCCTTAACTAGAAAATCAAACCAAAGAAATAAAGCTCCCACAAACAAAAGACATCAGTAATAATGAAGACGAATAAGACATTTCTATCACGGACCAGATTCACACATTGTCTCGATGTCTTCATTGTATCTCTCACCTTGTAGGTTCCATCAGGGTTTTGTCCTCTGTAGGTGTAGGTCGCCAATCCCCCAAAGTGATGTGATGCAGACGCCAGTGAGACCAGGAGCAGCTGAAGTAGGAGCACCGCTGTGGAAGCCATGATGCAGAGAACTGGTCTGTGTCCCGGGTGCCTCTCACATCCACCTGCAGCATCTTATATACTGTAAGCTGGAGTTTGATGGAATGCACATTCGGGTTGAAAACAATGCAGCACCTGCAGAACCGGTTTGAACTTACTAGAAAAGAAACCTCCTTCTGGGAAATGAGTTTCTATAATAGGTTTGGAAAAAAAACTATTGTGTGACTTGATTGTTATTGAGCACATTTACACGTAACAAGCTCCAACAATAGTTTAGAATCGTCTGAGCAGAGGAACAAGAAAGTTTTCCTGATTTCATATGAAGTTAAAGTTCTGACTGTCAGAACAGAGCTGCTGCTTCACACTTCTTATATGAATGAATTGACAGTAGAAGAAGTTAGTACATGGATGCAGGTGTTTTCACAGGATCTAGTCCAGACAAAGTCACAGAACTTTACAGGAGTGAAGTTTCAGTTCGGTGTGTGGACCAACTCCTCTACAGTAAACTCATGTGTGGACTCATGCAAGAAGAGAGCAACTGTTTTTCTGTTGGGAAACAAAATGGAATCCAGTGGTTCGGGTCTTTATTGATTAAGCTTTATTGTCCGTCCTGGGAGAAGCTTCCCTGACATGTGACGTCCTCTGAGGTCTCTACCTTCTCTTCCTGGTCTGAGGTTTTCTTGGAGTTTTTTCTTCAATCTTGATGAAGGTGAAAGGCCGTGGATGGCTTTGTCCAGCCCAGTGAGACAAATAGTGATTTATGAATATGGCAGAGGTGTAAAAAGTACTGAAATATTGTACTCAAGTAAAAGTACCTTTACTTTGATGAAATTTTTCTTAAGTACAAGTAGTACAAAGTACCCATCTAAAAATCTACTCAAGTAAAACTAAAAAGTAGTTCATTTAAAATTTACTTTAAGTAAAAGTTACTTAGTTACTTCCTACAACTTGATGGGGGCCGCTCCTATACAGTGCAAAAAATGACAAGGGGTCATAAATCCAATCCATAACAGTTACTTTTAATTAAAGGAGAATATTTACAAATATAAGTGCAATGACATTAAACATGTCAAACATGAAACATTTAACATGTCAACACAATATTTAAGAACTTTTGGGAGGATCATGTCAAGACATGAACCACATGACAATAAATAAAAAGCTAAATGCCGCTCTCCCACTTTATATTTAAACTTATGGTTAAACTTTGGTCCACCTTTAGAGCACTAGTCTTCAAACTTCTTGTTGAGTTGAGCAACAGCTGATTTTCAAGCTGAGTAGAGCTCATCCGGGCTCTGCAGTGAACAGCCGCACAGCTGAAGAGTTGCTCGCAGGCGGCCGAGGCAGGTAGGCCAGTGTTGAGTTTCAGGCAGTGTTGTGCATGAACGAGTTCAAAAGAACGCGTTCATTAAACACATTCATTTTTATGAGAACGTTGAAGTGAACGCAGCTTAATGACAAATAATGAATTTGAACGGTGAACACGTTCATATTCTCTGAGGTCTAGCTAAGCGTTACGGAATGTTTTCCTTCTCCTGAGGAGAGACGCTGCACCATATCGTTGCTCAGTGCCTGTAACATTTCCAAGATGTAGCGCAGTGATTCTCAAACTGTGGGGTGCGCCCCACCACGGGGTCGGGCAGGCATAACAGGTGGGGCGTGAGACCGGGAGGGGGAAATGCGAGGCGGAACTAATATTATAGCCGAACAAATGTTTTGACGTCTGCATCTCTTTAACGGCGGAGAAATAAACAAATCGCTCTTTCGCCGTAGCCATGGGTCGGCAACCCGCAGCTCTTCAGCCGCTCTGCAGTGGCTCCCTGTGCAGTGATGTGCATGTCGCACATTTATTCCGCAAACAGTGAACTTTACGATTAGTTTTCATATGTTGAACGTGCTTGTGAGGGAACGTCATCAACTCGATGCAGCATCTACCACTGTAGTGAGAATTTTTACTCAGTCACAGATGTAATTTCAAATGTAGCGAAGTACAATACTTCAGTCAAAATCTACTTAAGTAAAAGTAAAGTTTCTCATTTCAAAAACTACTCAAAAAAGTACACAAAAAAACGACTCAATTGCAGTAACATGAGTAAATGTTATCGTTACTTTACACCTCTGGAATAGGGTCTATACAAATACAAGTTGATTGACTGGCTCTTCTTAGTACGATTTGGTATGGCAATGATGTTATTCTGTCCTGTGAGCAGGAACTTGAGTACGTGTTGTTTTGCAGTCGCACATTTTCCCCACATACGATTCATAAAACATGATGGTACTTTCAACCACTACTACAAACTCTCAGGCCACAAACTTGTAGAGAAAAGTAAATCTTTATTTCCAGTGTTGGGTTAGAGTGAGATGATGCATAATAGGCGTCTTTGCTTTCATTTTAAAGTGTTAAATACCAGTATCTTCAGTTTCAGGTCACAAAGCTGTGCCTAACAAACACAGTGGGTGTGTACTTACAGTAAGTGTCTAGGACTTTGGAGGAACGTCATGCTCAGAACATTCCACTGATAATAATGACAAGGTGTACTTAGACATTGAATGAATGCTTTTGTAAACCTGACATGTGATTGTTGAATGTAACTGGGGCGAGACCATCTAAGACACATCTGAGAGAAACAGAGATGACTCCATCAATCATCTGTTTCATTCAGTTACTGGAAGCAGCTCGTGTTCGAGTGAAGACGGCTCAGCCGAGGTCGGAGCAGCTGATCGGCCCGGCTGCTAGTTGAGCCACGACACTTTGACACGGTCACTAAACAGAATAGATTTGTAAAATCATGACCACACATCAGCTGTTAGCTGCAGGACTGCGCCACTTGGACACAAGCATGTGACTCATATCGTATAAATTATATAACCTTTCATAAAATTACAATAACAATAATTATAATGCTTGTGTTTGTATAGCACTTATCTAAACAAACCTTGTTATTGTTCGTGCGGCCACATGTCAAATCTTTCTAAGTAAGATTAACAGCACCTGTCATAACAGAAGAATCTGTGTGGCTGCCGACAGGTGGAGCCTGCCAGTCAGGCGTGTGATGCACATCACTTATGTAACACGTGTGGGAGTCAAAGCACAAAGGTCCCGGTTCACAGACACTTCTTCTACAATCCTGTTTCCTGCGACCAGCTCAAATAACAAAGACAAACAAAAGGTGAGACATCATCTTGACCCGATCAGGGTTTGACTGACCCGAGAGTTACCACATGTCTTTGTGTGAGCCGCCTGCATCCAAGGTTTGACTGAGAGAGAAGCAGGACAGCAACATCATCTACAGACCAGATGAGACTGACTGACTGATTCCTACAGACCAGATGAGACTGACTGATTGATTCCTACAGACCAGATGAGACTGACTGATTCCTACAGACCAGATGAAACTGACTGATTCCTGCAGACCAGATGAGACTGACTGACTGATTCCTACAGACCAGATGAGACTGACTGACTGATCCCTACAGACCAGATGAGACTGACTGACTGATCCCTACAGACCAGATGAGACCGACTGATTCCTACAAACCAGATGAGACTGACTGACTGATTTCTACAGACCTGGGGTCGGAATTATAAAGGATTGCGTAAGATTCCTACTAAAAGTGTGCGTACGCACAAAAGCCGGAAATGGTGTTGGCCAAAGCTAATTCCGATTTATAAAACCGTGCGTACGCACACCTGAACGCAATGTTCACAGTCCACTTGGAAACATTCGTCCGTGGATCTGCCTCTAAATCCGCCCTCCACACGCCCACCGTCAACCATGAATGCTCGGCACGAACATTGAATGATGCCGCTGACCAATGGGTTTCCACCGTGAGTCCTGACGGAGGCACGGCATCAAGCGATATGAAGAGGAAATGAAACTTTCTGACACTGACATCGAGGTGTTCGTTAGTGAGGTGAAGAACGACTTTATGGAACAGCAGTGATGCCACTAATAAAGAAAATACACTGACACTCTGCCGCTGCTGTGGATAACAATGAACACAATGTGTGAGTTCAGAAATCGCTGAACCCTCGCTCCCTCCTCGTCCTTCCATTCACGTGCACACATCACACAGATCCCCGCACCACTGTCACGGCAGTATTTATTTATTTAGAGCATCGGACCGATTCCCCCACATCTGTGGATCCTTACCTCCACTGGGAGATTATTTGGAAAGTGTCTTAATTTCTTAAGTTATCTCCTGTGCGCTCTGTGCGCTCTGTGCGCTCTTTGCTCCGTGCGCTCTGTGGCACGGTCACATTCACTGCAGTGAAAAGAAGTACTGAAGATATTATAGAAGATATTATTAAAAACTATTAATGACTCTGCTCTGTAACTCCACTGTTAAATAGAATATGAACGTAATTTGCTGTAAGTTGTTTTATATATTTTTTAATTAAAAGGCTCGGGTGGAACAGATATGTCGCGCGAGCAAAACTAAGATGTTGGTTTTAATGTAAATGATGAAGTGGATCAATAATCTGTTTCAGTTCAACACCTCATGTCTGCATCGCCACTTTCCCGTCTCCTAAACGTTCGTACGCATGGGTCAGAGTTTGCTTAGAAACACGCACATTTTTCCGTCAAGTTCGTTTTTATAAATCCCAACTTTGGCATGAGAAGTGGCGTACGCACGTTTCAGGGCCCGTTTTTTGCGTACGCAACGGTTATAAATCCGACCCCTGATGAGTAAAGAAGGATCTAGAATCACAGTGCAAATTTGCAGGTCCCTCTGCAGCCTCGGAAGTGAGACTGTTTAAACCTGTTTAAATTCTGTCACTGGAGCTGCCAGTGAGGGATCATCAGTTCCTGAGAATCCAGTGACCCTCCCAGCAGCCCAGGCTCCGCCTACATGGGATTATAATGGTGTTCACTCATATCTAATTCATTTAATAAACATGTGCAACGTTTGATTTGCCCATTCTGAGCCTCGGCACATAGGGAGCTTACCTGTTGTGTTTATTTCTAAATGGGTCTCTTATGTCTGAAACTGCCTCAGTGGTTTAACACAAACTTGAAGTTCCAATCCAGCAGTTAAGTTTTAGACTGGACCGAAGTTGTGGACATTGTCAGCCATTGACTGAGTCTGATTGAACCTAAGTAAACATGGTGTGGAGGTGAGAGACAGAGTGTGACGCATGGCAGAGAGACTTAATATGTTGCAAAATGAGATAAATAAATAGTCTCAGAGTTGAAGCTGTTACCGTCAGAAGCGAGAAGCAGACAATGTCCTGCTCTGTTGGTTCAGTGGGTGTCGCACTTTCAGAAATACCATCGACAACTGTGACACTCGACAGTCAACTCTCCCTTACCGCCAACATTACCACTCCTGTTGATAAATGCTGCACAACATCAGGAGAATACCCCCCCTTCTCACTTAGAAGACGGCGCAGGTTCTGGTCTAGGCTCTGGTCATCTCACACCTAGACTATTGCACCCCCCTCCTGGCAGGTCTACTTGCTAGTGCCATGCGACGTCTGCAGCTCATCCAGAATCCAGCAGCTCAACTGGTCAACCGAAGTTCTTTTTAAGGACGTGTTACACCTTGGCTCAGAGGTGCAACAAGAAAACCCTGAATAGCCCATGTTCTGAAGATATAGCATTTATTTTACATAACTAATATTACAAACACCAAAAATACAACGAGAACTCCTCCACATGTCCATGTGGAGATCGACCCAGGTGAGTCAGAGAGACCAGAGCCCAGTCTGCAGGTCTCTTAAGTATTGGTCCCCCAGGTGCGCCACATCACTGCTGATGACTGAGGGCTGACTCCGCCGACAGGAGCCTGAAACAGATCACAAACACAGCAGACAACTCCAGGGTTGTCACATTCCCCCCATAAGAACAGGATTCCTATAGGTGGAGTGCAAAGGTCCCTCAGTCTAGTGAAGTCCCAAAACCAACAACTTTACACCACATTACAACAACTATGACAATTTATACCAATTTTAAATTGCTTACCGGAATGCTAGAGTACCTACTCCCCCTTTCACAGACTCCCAATCAGTAACTTGGTACCTAGACAGCAATTTTAAAGCTTTGGGAGAAGGAAACAAGGAGGGGACAAACAGCTTATGTCGTTAAGGTAAGGCTCTTGACAAGGCATCAGCCAACACATTTTCAGAACCCTTAATATGATGCATTTCCAGTTGGTATGGCTGTAAAAACAAACACCATCTCATTAAGCGTTGGTTTGGGTTCTGTAGCGAATGCAGAAAAGTTAAAGGATTGTGGTCAGTATACACGACTAAAGGCCTACATCCTTGACCGATGTACACCTCAAAGTGCTGCAAGGCCCGAGCACTTTGAGCCTGAGCTAATGCCAGAGCTTCTTTCTCTATAACAGAGTAATTCAACTGGTAAGAGTTAAACTTGCAAGAGAAAAAACTGACTGGCCTCTCAATCCCTGTTGCATCTTGCTGCAACAATACAGCACCAGCACCCAAATTGCTGGCATCCACTTTCAGCTGGACAGGTTTCTCCAACTGTGGAGCTGCAAGCACAGGAGCACAAGTTAGCAAAGTTTTCACATCATTAAAGGCCTCCTGACCACTGGAATTTAACCTTTGGGCTCATCAGGTCAGTCAAAGGAGCAACAACCGATGAAAAGTTTGGACAGAACCCCCGATAATAACCCACCATACCAAGAAACCTGGCAAGCTCCCTCTTTGTAGTGGGAGAAGGAAACTTCTCAATGGCCTCCACCTTTGCTGTTACAGGGCGCACCGCACCCTGCCCAACCACTTTACCAAGGTATGTTATCTAAATACACGGCACACCCCTGTAGCCCAGAAACCACTCTGTTCATTAGGCGTTGGAACGTAGCAGGTGCGTTTCTTAGCCCAAACGGCATAACCGTGTACGAATAGAAGCCAGTAGGTGTAATAAAGGATGCAATCTCTTGAGCCCGTGGTGTCAGAGGAATTTGCCAATAACCTTTGAGAAGATCAAATTTACTGACGAACAGTGCTGATCCCACCTGGTCCACGCAATCCTCCATTCGAGGAAGGGGATAACTGTCTGGCTTGGTGACAGCATTTACTTTTCGGAAGTCCGTACAAGGTCTGGATGTTTGATCTGGCTTAGCAACTAACAAACATGGTGAGGCCCAACTTGAATATGAGGGTACTGCAATGCCATGCTCCAACATGTACTTGACCTCGGACTCTAACTGCTCACGTTTTTCAAGGGAAGACCTATAAAAACGTTGGCGGATAGGCGCAGAATCTCCCACCTCAATATCATGCTTTACCAGATGTGTCTGCGAAGGAACATCCGAGAAAAGATTGTAATATGATCTGACTAAAGTACAAAGTTCAACTATTCTCTCTGCTGAGAGGTGGCCATTTAAGGACTCAAGTTTTCTCAGAGCCTCTGAATTTTTCAAATGGCCTTGTGTCATACAGCAGGTGACATCAATTTCATCAGCCTTCTCACCCTCCCGGATTGGGGAAGAATCTGTTACTTCAAAAGGAACTGCCACTGCTGCTGTCGAAGTACGAGAAAAATAAGGTTTCAAAAGATTAATATGGCAAAGCTGGGTGGACCTTTTCCTATGTGGGGTGGAAATGACATAATTCTGGTCTGACACTTGCCGCACAACCGTATAGGGCCCCACAAATTTAGCCTGAAAAGGAGAGGTAACCACAGGCAACAGAGCTAGTACCTGATCACCTGGACTAAAAAGCTGGGTCTCTGTTCGCCTATCATATAGTAGTTTCATTTTTTTTTGTGTCCCCTCCAAGTTTTTCTTGGCCAGTCTAACCACCGCAAAAAGATGTCGCTTGAAACCGTTCACGTAATCCAACAAGTTGACGGGAGGGTCGGGTACCTCCCAGTCCTCCCGTAGGAGAGCTAGCGGGCCTCTGACATTGTGTCCAAAAACCAAATCATTTGGACTAAATCCTGTACTTGACTGAACAACCTCCCTGGCAGCCAACAGCAGCCAAGGTAACCCATCTTCCCAATCCCGATTTAACTCAGTACAGTACGACCGTAACAAGGATTTTAGAGTTTGATGGAACCTCTCAAGAGCCCCCTGGCTTTGCGGATGATAAGCAGTAGAGGTTGCATGTCTCACATGAAGTTGTTTCAACACTTCCCCAAACAGCTGTGATGTGAAATTTGTACCCCGGTCTGTTTGTATTATCTAAGGAATGCCGAACACTGACACAAACTGACTCAACGACTTCACCACAGACTTTGCTGTAATGTTTCGCAAAGGATAGGCAGCCGGGTATCTGGTGGATTGACACATCACCGTCAGCAGGTACAAACTCCCATTCTTAGACTTTGGCAAAGGACCAACACAGTCTATCAACAAACGCTCAAATGGGGAGGACACTGCAGCAATAGGTGACAGCGGAACAAGCTTGATAGTTTGGTTAGGTTTACCTGTTAACTGGCAAGTGTGACACGTTTTGATGTACACCGAAATATCCTTTTTTAACCGAGGCCAATAAAAATACAGAAGCACTCTTTTGTATGTTTTTTCTACTCCCAGGTGACCTGCAACATCATCATGGGCAGTTTGCAACACACCTGCTCTTAGGGGCCTAGGTATTACAATTTGAAATATTTCCTCACCAGAAAACCCTTCACCTTGAGGCACCCATTTTCTTACCAACACCCCCTCTTGTAGGAAATACCCGTGGGCTGAACTGGACATTTCACTCGATGGGCATAGCTGAGAGAGAAGCTCTGATAGAGATGGATCCGCTTGCTGCTGGTTAATCAAATCACTACGAGAAACAGACAAAGGAACAATAGGCAGCGACACAACATAATCAGAAATAACTTCAATTTTGTTCTCTTTAACAGTCTGTGCTCGGGTTACTGCACATGCTGGAAAGAACTCTCAACCGGTTCCCTCACCACTGGGGTAGAACAAACTACCAGTGAAGGCAGTAGATCAGGCCATACTTTGTTTCCAGCCAGATCATTCCCTAGGATGATCGCCACTCCTGGAACCGGTAATGATGGCCGGACTCCCATGGACACCTGTCCCTTAACTAAAGCACAAGATAAAAAAAACGATGCAAAGGAGCCGAAAACGGTTGCATACCCATTCCCTTAAACATCGAACAACTCCCTGTGTCAGTTTCAGAAGAAAAGGGAAGAACCGACTCTACAACAAAGGACTCTACAGCACCCGTGTCGATCAGTATCCTAACCGGAACTTGTTTGTCACTCCCCAGCAGAGACACATAACCTTCATGCAGATAAGGTGCATAACCCAGTTCACATCCTCCTGCATTTAGTTTTGGGTTAGTTTGGAGTTTTAAAGCTGACAGGGCCTTCTCCCTGTCCATCTGGTGGGCACGAGCCGCAAGGGCCGCAGGCTTAGGTCCCCGGCTATTTTGGGGAACCTTGTTCTGTGACATGAGTGCAGGACACTCGTTCTTCCAGTGTCCTTTACCTAGACAATAGTTACAGGTTCCACTTTGATCCCCTTTATCCCTCCAACCATACGAGGACTTTAACCCTGGACTCAAAACCTCGCCACTCATTTTAACCTGACGACTACTAGATAGATCTTCCCTGTGCCCCCAGCCATACATTTTATGGGTTAAGGAGTATTCATCAGCCAATACTGCAGCCTCTCTTACCTTTCTAACTTGATGTTCATTGAGGTAACTAGTTACTCGGTCTGGAAGAATATTTTTGAACTGCTCTAACAGAACCAATTCCTTAAGATCTTCCATTTCATGTACCTCAGAAGCTAAAAGCCAGCGATTAAATTGGGTGGTCAGTCCTCGCACCACCTCTACATATGTTTGCCCTTCTGATCTTCTCAGTTTCCTGAACTGCTGGCGATATGCCTCCGGCACAAGTTCATAGGCCCCAAGTACTGCAGCCTTAACCTTGAAATAGTTCTGGCTATCAGCTACACTTAGGCCAGAGAATGCCTCTTGAGCCCTACCTGTGAGCACACATTGTAAGAGCAACGTCTTCTCTACATCCGTCCACTGGCGTGCTTGACTTAACCGCTCAAAAAGACCAAAGAAAGTATCCACATCCTTCTCACAAAATTTTGGGAGTAACCCTAAATTATAAACTACATCAAAAGTATCTGTGGACACTGCTGGCGAAGCTGGAGACAACTTACGTTCTTTAATCAGTTCCAGTTCAACCTCACGCAGCCTTGTATTTACCTTTAATCGTTCAAACTCCCATTCTTGCTTCCTGGCCTGAACCCGCTCTTCATGGGTACGTGCTTCACTTTCCTGTTTGTGATGTAGCAACATAATTTCTTTTTTCTGTTCAAATGTTATGTCACCAAATTCAGAAAGGAAAAAACTTGTACTGCCCCTTACCCTTGAACTGGCAGCTACTTCCTCATCAGCAACAACTTCATCTCTGGAAGAATCAGAAGGGGGACACACTGGCAAAACACCAACCTGTCCTAACTGGGCCTTTAAAGTAGAGTACATTACCTCCTTGCGAACAGTTTTTGGAAGCTCTAATTCATAATGCTCTGCAATTTTTAGCAACTGCTCCCTGGTACATTTTCCTAGCACCTCGACACTATGACACAGCACAAAATCCTCCATGGTAGCCATCGTGTCAAAAGAACCAACCCAGATAACCCTCCTCTATATTCAATTTATATATATTTGATCACCTTTGGAATACCTCTCCTCTGACTCTCTGCCTAACCAATGCTCACTATCTTCTCTAGATCCTAATCTTCATGCATTTCATGACAGGTGTTTTAAACACAAAACCAATGACCAGGTAAAGCCCCAGCTATGCTGCTACTCATCAGACAGACATGAACGTGTACCCAAGACACAAGGTCAAATCATGTTTATGCACAAAAATAATAAACAAAAATAACAAACCAACAGCAATAGTTGCTTATTCCTACCAGGAAAGGTACTCTGAAGGTAAATCCTTCTAAGTAGTGCCTGATAATGAATACTTACTCAGTACAGAAAAAGAGTGAGAAACGAACCTGGTAAATCTGGCTTTCGGACGAGCCCCCACTTGTTACACCTTGGCTCAGAGGTGCAACAAGAAAACTAGTGATGTGTCCTCCCGTGTCGAGGCTTCGAAGCGTGTGTCGAGTAATCGAGGATGATTTTTATGAAGCGCGTATCGAGGCTTGTGTTGATGACGTATGTGATGACGTTCGAAGCCTCGCGAGCCGGCCGAGCACGTCACTGATTCAGGAAAGGGTTCGCGGGTTTGGTGTGCAATTCAAAATAAAAGGGGCCGCGAAACGCAATGGATTCCCCCCCACACTACTTGTCTTGGGACTTTATTGTGCGTTTGCTTGCAATATATTCTGAGTATTGCAGGGAGGAAAGGAATTTATTTCCTAAGTTGTACAAACTTGCGGTATCTTTTCTTTGTACCCCGGCATCATCTGTGCGCTGTGAAATGATAGTTTCTAAAGCAGGCGAAATTATTTCAAAAAAATTAATCCGCCTGAACCCAGCACTGTTGAGAAGCTGTTGTTTTTAAATAAAAATAAATGAACTGTTATCCATTTTGTACGTGTACGTGTATTGGCATCACAAACATCATTAATTAGTTTATTCAATTCAAAGCTTCACACACCAAAGCCATGGTTTCATTATAATTACATTACATTTAATGTCCACTTGATGGCGCAGTAGAGCAAATGAAGCACCATGAAGCTTCGGCCCATGAGCGAACCAATTGGATGGAAAGCTTCATGAAGCTTCATCTCGCCATCACTAAAGAAAACCCTGAATAGCACAAGTTCTGAAGATATAGCATTTATTTTACATAACTAATATTACAAACACCAAAAATACAACGAGAACTCCTCCAAATGTCCATGTGGAGATCGACCCAGGTGAGTGAGAGAGACCAGAGCCCAGTCTGCAGGTCTCTTAAGTAGTGGTCCCCCAGGTGCGCCACATCACTGCTGATGACTGAGGGCTGACTCCGCCTACAGGAGCCTGAAACAGATCACAAACACAGCAGACAACTCCAGGGTTGTCACAGACGTGATACCGCTAATTGACAGCTCCACATTGAATCAGATTAATATGTATTGTAAACTGGCTACGTACCACAAGCGTTTTGTTAAGTCTTGATTTAGTTTGGACCCAGAAGCAGAGACTGAATGCAGGTTTAGATAAATGAAGACTTTGTTGCTCAACAAAAAGTAACGAAGAGCCGGCAGTGGAGGCAGAGAGCAGGCTGGCTGGTAGAAATCCAAGGGAACGCAAAAGTGCTGAGCAAACGGAAGAAAATAATCTGCACAGAAGACAAAGTGTAGACAGACAGCAAGGCACACATGATGACCCAAGTAAAACGGAGAAAAAACACTGGTGAGGTACTTCTTTTTTTTTTTTTTTAATATTTTTATTAGGAGGTAAGGCACAGTAGGACAGAAATCAATGTCAAATTTACATTGGGTATCATAAAATTTCAGCACGACAATCAGCAATACACAAGACATTGATACCACAAAAACACTGCGCATCTTGATCAAGAGTAGTATATACAGTCTTCCTCCTAGGAAGTTTTTCATATTTTATGGACCACATGAACGTGGTCCAGCAAACAACACATTACACAACTCAATGAAAACAACAATAATGATAGATAGATAACTGGAAATTATATTAAGTAACAATTAAGTATTAAAGCTGCACAGTATAAACAAATTAAAAGGAAAGAAAAAATAAAATATACATAAATAAAAAAAATATATATATAAATAAAATAAATAAATAAATGAATGAATAAAAAGGAAGAAGAAAGAGAGAAAAGAGAGAGAGAGAGGGGGGGTTCCGTCAATCAGGGGGCAGGGACTGGAGAGAGTGGAAGAATGTAAGAAAGGGAAGCCACTTACTATAACATTTGTTAGAGCTGCCTTTTACTGAATATCTGATCTTTTCCAGCTTTAGAAGAGACATGGTGTCGTTGAGCCACTTAGTACTAGAGGGAGCTTTAGTCGACTTCCAGTGGAAAAGAAGGTGGCGTCTTGCCAGTAAGGAAGTAAAAGCTAAAATGTCTAATTGTGTAGAGGTAAACCGGTTATGGTTCTCTGGGAGCCCGAATATGGCAACATGGGGGGAGACTTTTATAGTCACTGAGAGTATTTTTGACATGGTGTCAAAATAATTCAGCCAAAAGCAAGAGAGTAGTGGACAAGAGTAGAACATATGGGTTAAATTGCAGGATGAGGCATGACATTTGTCGCATTTGTCAGTGATACTGGGATAGATTTTCGACAGTCGCGCTTTAGAAAAGTGGACTCTAAACACTACTTTAAACTGTATAAGTGTGAAACGAGCGCAGGATGAACTTGTGTGAATTTTCTTAAGAGCAGTGTCCCACCAGTCATCCTCCAAATTCAGATCTAGTTCACCTTCCCAGGCAGCCCTAATTTTAGTAACTGGAGAGCAATCAAAGGACAGAAGTTCATTATAAACTTTAGAGATGAGTGATTTTTGAAGTGGATCGTGGTTTAAGAGCACCTCCCACTGTAGGGTCGGCGGCGAGGAGGGAAAAACTGGAAACAATGCTTTAGCGCAGTGTCTAATTTGAAAGTATCGAAAGAGATGAGAAGGTGGGAGATGAAATTCTCCTGAGAGATCTGTAAAGCTGCGAAAAATACCATCCTTGTAAAGATCTTCAAAACATTTCAGGCCTTTATTATGCCATGTGAGAAAGGTTGAATCTGTGAGCGGAGGTCGAAATAAATGATTGTTCAGTAAAGGAGCTAAAGTAGATGTTGATTTAAATTTGAAGTGTTTCCTAAACTGATACCAAATTTTAAGTGTGGAGTGAACCACTTGATTATTTGTGAAGCCAGAGAGGTTGGATGGAATAGAAGAAGTAAGTAGAGCAGGTAAGGAGGATGAAACACATGACTGTGCCTCCAGGTGACACCATGGCAGATTCACTGACTTGAACCAAAATGACATTTTTTGAATATGTGTCGCCCAATAATACAGTTGGAAATTCGGAAGTGCCAATCCGCCATTGAATTTACATCTCTGAAGTGTGGATTTGCGGATCCTAGGAGCCTTTCCACACCCTAAGAAGTCAGAAATAGTTTGATCAATTGTTTTAAAAAACTGCTTTGGCAGGAAAAGTGGGAGACAATGGAACAAAAAAAGAAATTTGGGCAAAATGTTCATCTTAACCGCGTTAATTCTTCCAATTAACGAAAGAGGTAAGCTCCTCCATCTTTGGAGGTCAGATTTAATTTTAGACATTAAAGGTGAGAAATTAGCAGAAAAAAGAGAATTTAACGTTCTGGTTACGTTGATCCCGAGATACTTAAAGCCAGAAAGACTCATTTTGAAAGGGACATCTGACTGTGTGAGCTGTGATGCTGAAGCATTGACAGGATAGCATTCACTTTTAGAAGTATTCACTTTATAGCCTGAGAATGATCCAAATCTCTGGAAAGCAGATACAATTGTGGGAATGGAAAGGACAGGATCTGAGACGTACAATAATAAGTCATCCGCATAAAGTGACAGCTTAAAGTCTGTGCCCAATCGTGAGATCCCAGTAAAAGTGGAGGAGGACCTCAGAAAGATTGACAGGGGCTCTATAGCTAGCGCGAACAATAGAGGAGATAGGGGACACCCCTGTCTGGTGCCACGGGTTAGAGTGAAAAAATTGGACTGAATGCCATTAGTGGAAATGTTTGCTTGTGGTGATATGTAAAGGAGACGTATCCACGAAATGAACCCATTACCCAGTCCAAACCTCTTTAGTACAGTAAATAAATAGTCCCATTCAACCCTATCGAATGCTTTTTCAGCATCGACCGATATCACTACTTCAGGTGTTGTTGTGGCAGTTTTAGAGTAAATAATATTTAGGAGTGTTCGGACGTTAAAGAATAACTGCCGCCCCTTAACAAATCCGGTTTGCTCATGTGAGACAATAGTTGGTACAATGTTCTCCAGGCGATAGGCCAAAGCTTTAGCAAGGATCTTAGCATCTACATTTATTAATGAAAGAGGTCTGTATGAGCCGCAGAGATTCGGATCCTTATCTTTTTTTAAGAGGAGACTTATGGAGGCTTGCCTTAAAGTGGGAGGGAGAGTGCCATGTTCCAGTGATTCCTTATAAACAGCATGCAGTAAAGGGGACAATCTATCCTGAAATCTCTTGAAAAATTCCACTGGAAATCCATCAGGGCCAGGAGCTTTGTTATTCTGCATACCTCTCGCAGCGAAAGTGATTTCTTCTACCGTTAATGGTGAGTCAAGTTTTTTAGCAGCATCTGAGCTTATCACAGGAAAGTTGAGGCTATCTAGGAATTAATTCAATTCAGTGGTGTCAGGTGGAGATTCAGACTTATATAGAGAGGAATAGAATGAGTGAAAGACAGAATTAATGGTGGCGGGATCCTTATGCAATGAGCCAGATGAATCTTTTATTTGAGGGATCGTACGTGAGGCAGCCTGGCGACGTAGTTGATGAGCCAGGAGCCGACTTGCCTTGTCACCATGTTCATAATATGTGGAGCGTGATCGTAAAAGAAGTCGCTCTGCATCACTAGTGGTGATGAGATCATATTCAGTCTGTAATTCAACACGCTGTTTAAGTAAACTGGGAGAGGGGCAAGTAGCGAGTTGTTGGTCCAATTTGGTGATATTGATAGAGATTTCTTGCAATTTGGCTTTACGGGACTTATTCAAGTGGACAGAGTAGGAAATAATTTGTCCCCGCAAGTATGCTTTTAATGATTCCCACAGCAGTGAACATGAAATTGGTTCCATATCATTTTGATTTAGAGAGATATAATCATCAATTTTAGTTGTAATAAATTTGGTGAACTTATCATCTGAAAGAAGTAATGTATTGAACCTCCAAGGTGTTGAGTACCGGGGTTGTGAGGAGAACTGAATATCTAATGAAAGAGGGGCGTGGTCAGAAATAACAATAGGATGATAATTAACAGCCAGTACTTTGGAAATTAGTTTAGCATCAATAAAATAATAATCAATCCGAGAGAAAGATTGATGCATCTGAGAAAAGAAGGAATATTCCTTATTACGAGGGTTATAAAATCTCCAAGGATCAGTGCAACCGTTCTTGGACACAAAATCTGAAAGTGCCCTCGACATTGAAGAAGGGGTCAGAGTTCGTGGGTTGGAGCGGTCTAGGTTGGGATCAATTACACAGTTCATGTCCCCGCCAATTATAAGGAGGCTGTTGTTCAATGAGGGAAGACGTTCAAATAGCTTATTCATAAAGTGTGGATCATCGAAATTGGGGGCATATATGTTAACTAATAAAATGGGAATATGGAATAGCGTACCTGCAACAATTAAGTATCTGCCGTTTTTGTCTGATATCACCTTAGAAGCTGAAAACTGAATTGACTTACTAATTAAAATAGCAACCCCTCTGGCCTTAGAGTTGAAATTAGAGTGAAACACCTCAGAAACCCAGGGACATTTAAGTCTGACCTGATCTTTAGTGCGCATGTGGGTTTCCTGTAGAAACACTAAGTCCGCTTTAAGACGTTTCAAATGAGCAAATATCCTTGATCTCTTAATTGGACTCCCCATGCCTTTAATATTCCAGCTCAATAATCTCATTGAGGACCCAGTGAGTGGAACATCAGAAGTATTAGTATTGGTGGCCATATGTTAAATCCTTAGAGATAGAAATAGACTGAATGCGGATCCCCAAGGAAGGAAGAAGAAGAAAAAGGAAGAAGAAGAAGAAAAAACAAAACAATAACCAAAACAAAAAAAAAACAGAGAAAAAAAAAAAAAAAAGAAAAGAAAAAAACACATTGAACCACCCCCCCCTCCCACCAATTGCACTTACAACGTCCCCATCCCCAAACGATGGAGAACCCAGTGCTAACTCCACAAGGAGTCAGATCCCTAAAACGAACACTTTCGGCTTTTTGCATAACTAACAAGCTTCGGGTTCAGCTCCTGCAAGCCTAGCAACATTTGACATGAAGGTACAACCAATCAAGACCAAGTTAAACTGAAAACCACATACTGTGTGTTAATGAAAATAAGAGGAAACAGATTATCTGAAAAGAGTAATAAATGTCAATATTAACTTTCACTGCTTCCTCAACGGTGTGCATCACTTCTCGGTTCTCTTACTTGTTGAGCGAACTGATGAATGCGCTGGCCTCCTCTGCTGAATCGAACCTCTTCTCCGCACCGTTGTGAGTGACCCGGAGGCGCGCCGGGTATAGCAGACCATAGCGGATCCCCGGTATTTCGCGGAGCTGGCGACGGACATCATTGAATGCGGCTCGGGCACGAGCCGTCTTCGGGGTATGGTCGGGAAAGACAGAGAAACTCAGCTCTCCGATCTTGATCCGTTGCTGGGTCCTGGCTCGGCGCAATATGTCCACACACTCTGTATGATAGTGTAGACGAGCGATTATGGGGCGAGGGTGCTCTCCGGGCTTCGGCTTCGGCTGGAGAGTACGATGTGCGCGGTCCACGAGAGGCTCCTTCTCCAGGTTAAACGCCTCTTTGAGCAGAGAGGAAACATCCACAGCAGCAGAAAAGGTGGAAAAATCTTCGGGAATTCCCACTAATCGTATGTTATTGCGCCGCGATCTCGCCTCCAAATCCTCGCATTTATTGTCCAGTTTTATCAGCTCAGTTGACAGATGCTCCACTTTAGCCTGTATGGTAGTAATGTCATCGGTGCAGGAGGAGAGCGATGTTTCCATTTCACCTACGGTGTTCTTCAGAGTACGCACCTCAGACTGGATGTTTGTAATGCTGCTGGATAACTCCGACTTCACTGCCTGTAACTCAGTCTTGATGCTTGACAAGGTCTCGGTCAAAGCAGCTTGAAGCTCAGTTTTGAAAATAGCCGCCATCTCAACACGGAGTGACGAGAGGAGTTCGGCCTTGAAATCGTGTGGCGGAGCCTCACCGGCAGCTTCGACCAGGCAGGTGGAGGAGTCACTACGAGGCGGGGACGCAGTGTGTGCAGCAGGCCGCGGCAGTTGTACAGGTGGCTTGGCTTTTGGAGGCATTTTGGTCGGCAAAAAGACGGCTGAAATTCAGATTATGAAGGTGGGAAAAATACACACCGAAGAAAGATGCAGCAGGTGTACCTAAAATAGGATTTTTTAAAAAGTTGTTGCAGGAGCTCAGAGAAACACGTGCTACTCCATTAGTCGCAACACCGGAAGTTTTTGGTGAGGTACTTCTAAAAAACAGAGACGCAGAAGAGTCACAAAAAAGCATGCAGAGCAACTACCGAGCTAGACAGAGTTATCTGGCAGAGCAGTGGAGTGAAGACCAGGCTTTTATGGACCGGGTGATGATTTGGGCGGAAGGAGACGTGCCCTGTCTGCTGCAGGAGAAGCCAGCCACGCCCTCTGCAACACACATGCCCTGCAGGAGAAAAGAACAGAAAGCAGAGGGGGAGAGAGAACACACAAAAGCAGCAGAGAATCATCACACTTTGAAGGTAGAGCTAATTAATGCTCTGCTTAAAAAGCCCGCTCTTGATCCAGATGTGTTAAAGGATTGTAGACTCATATCAAACCTTCATTTCCAAAATCCTAGAGAAAGCTGTTGCTAACCAGCTGTGTGATTACTTAGATAGTTATGGTTTGTTGAAAACTTTCAGTCAGGATTTAGAATCATCACAGAACAGAAACATTAAATTAAAAGTTACTAACAATTATAGTGTATTTGACTATGACATCTTTTGAACATGGTTATGAAGCATAATGAAAATTACATCTATGACGCCTTATGCTCAGACTTTTATTCAGCTAATGAGTTTCTCTAGCATAGGTATAGATCATAATGACATGTTAATATCTTAAGGCGCCTTGAATCTTATGTTCAGACCTTTAAGTATTATCTCCAGATGTGTTCTGTTTGTTTCTCCTTGTCTGAACTATCCTTGAACCGCCTATGGTATCATAAGAGGAGAGATGGTTTTCCGCAGGTCCCTAAATCTTAAGGAACATTCCCGATTTTAGGCAGAAGGCCCTGTTGTGTGATGTCATTTTATTTCTAGGTTTGTAGTAAACAACTCCCCTATAAAAAGCCTTGCCTTGCAGAGGCAAGTGGGGGATTTTCACTATTCGGCCTGTGTGATTTCTCGGGGCAAACCATGGTGCCTGTCTGACCTGTGAAACTTCTGTGTTATAAATTCTGTTATGCTGCAAGTTCTGGGTCCGCGTCTCCTCTCTTCAAACACCGACTTCGAAGAGACACTGCTGCTTGAAAGATACAATAGATTGGCGTCACGACGGAGACGAGCTGTGACCTGCACCTCCAACAGCTTCAAGCGGTGAGCATTTCTAATTTTGACTGAACGCTGGCTCGTTCAATGTGGCTGTTCTATGTTTGCTGTAAGGTCGCACCGTTCAAACACCTGTTTTTGGGGATGTGTCTTGTTGTGTTGATGTGTGAAGAGAAGATCCGTGCTAAATTTGACTTTATTTACTAAGTGTACATCGCAAATAAAGAGGGGAGAAAGGTGTAACATCGAAAAAAGAAATGAAATAAGGAAAAGACAGGACATAGTTTAGAATAGCTTAAATTGTAAAGATGAGGTCGTGAACCTGTGCAGAATTAAGAAAAATGGTACCTCAATTTCTTAATGGTAAGTCAAAGTAAGACCATTGTGTTACAATCTGCTAAGGCATAGACAGGAATTGAGTTAAACAGAAAATTTGGGACAACCTGGGCCCAGGTCAATTTGAATAAATAAATAACTGTAAAGTGGTAAGAAACAAGAGTTATAAAAGAGGAAAATACAAGTAAGGAAATGATCAATGAGCCCCAGAATCTGATTAGTAAGAGCCCTCACAGAAGGAGCTATGTAGAATGGGCCTCAGTTTTCAATAACTGGAGATGCAGAAATAAATTCGAATGCATGCTACCACTCTGACATTTGTTGACGAACAGTATCTGAAGCAGCCGCTCATCGGGTATCTCCATCTCAAAAGGTAGCAAAAATTAAGATAATGGAAATAAGGAAAAAGCCGCAGATAGCATGCGTGTGTGACTGGAGCTCCTTGGCTGAGAAAATGAGTGTGCGTCTTTGTGCAGGGAGCCACCTCCCAGAAGTGTGTGTATAACAGGAACAGCCCCATCTCAAACAGTGGTGTGTGTGTGTGTGTGTGTGTGTGTGTGTGTGTGTGTGTGTGTGTGTGTGTGTGTGTGTGTGTGTGTGTGTGTGTGTGTGTGTGTGTGTGTGTGTGTGTGTGTGTGTGTGTGTGTGTGTGTGTGTGTGTGTGAAGAATGGGATCATTACACTGTTTGAGCTGTGTGAGAAAGAAAAACATAAAAGTTTGTGAGTTGAATATGCAGTGTTTTTTGGATGTGTGTGTTTATTTTGTTGTTTCCCGGCCGGTATTTAAATCAATATGACTGAATAAACATAAACATATGATATTAATGAACAAGAATCTTGTAATTACACAATGAGCTCCTATTAAGGGGACTTATGAACTAGTGGTTTAGTGACACCATGAGCTGCCTTTATAGCAGTCATTTATAAAATTATGAGCCTCATTAGGAGGACTTAATTTATATAACCACACCTTTCATTCCTGGTTTGCAGTGTTTTCTAGTGCTGTGAGGGTTGGTGTGCGTTGGTGTGGGGGAGCTGGCCCTCAGTGCTGTGGTGTGTGTGTGTGTGTGTGTGTGTGTTTTTGTGTCTACATGAATATCCCGCTGCACCTCTCCTGTTGGAGCAAAAGTTTTTTTTAATGTGATTTACATTCTCTTGTGGTTCCATGGACAGACTCACGAAGAATTCTCTCTCTCTTTTTCTCTCTCGCGTAATCAATATAAGGTGGGGGGAAAGGGTTCTATGAACTCCTTTTAACAAATAATGTGAACTACATTCATGCGCTTTGCAACAGAGATCTAAATAAACTCTCAAAACAGAGGAGAGAGAGCTGTTTAAAGTGATTGGGCAACTTTAACATTTGTTTAAGTGTTAAAGGAGCTTTGACAATTGAATGGGGAGTCACTGAGGGGGAACAGGGACTGAGTGGAGAAAGCATCTGTTCAGAAATGGGGGAGTATACATCCTCAAGCATGAAGAGGGATTTTCAAGGTCTCCTCTCTGTAATATTCAGAAAAACAGTTTAAAAAACAATTCTTTAATGGGGTTTAAGCAAAAACACAATTTGTTTATTTGTGGTAAACTTTTTGAACTTTTTGTTTCATTTGGTTTTCATTAACGTCAACAATACTTAGTTAAGGGTTCACATATTGGGTTTAATTCTACATTTTGGACTTTAAATAATGGATATAAATAATCTTGATAAACGGAGAAAGGTTATTGTTTGCATTAAATAGAGAGTGCAAATGGCCGGATATAAATAAGAATAAAATGTTTGCTTTTCCTCACTGGGAGTGACACATGTGCGGTGCACATGCAGACCGCACATGAAATCAAACAGTTAAACTGCTTAACTAAAAAACGGTCAAGTTACTAATACAGCCATGAATAAATAATACAATATTGAAACTTTAAAGATATTATTAGAGTGAAAAAAACTAAATTATACATTGACATTACGACTGGTATTTAAAGGAGAAAAACATCTGTTGATCTGAATGCTGGCAGATAACTTGTGCAAGTGTAATGCTCACACTTTTAATAATGGCCCAGAGTGACTCGCCAGCCACTGTCTGTCTCACAATTTCTCTGATAATAAAAGTTAACGCATGAGATGAATCATGTTTAGAAAGGATGTTGACTGAAATTTTACAGCACTGGTTTACGAAGGTGCATTAACTGTGTCCACAACAAGAGCAGTTTGATTTCTCCTACAGTATTATAGTTGATGCATTTTGAATTCATGTGACTTGATGTATTTTACTGTAGTGCATTCCCTTAAGTTGTGTATTAATGATAAAGGGGTCGAAATCTAAAAAGTATGGTTGAAACCTATGTCGTAGTTGAAAAGTAGGTTTTATGATCTGTATCTACATACATATACAAACTGTCCAAATAGTTTATGACTTGGACTGTTTTAATGATCTCAGCTGTGAATGACCTGAAAGCTGTCGGCCTCTTTGTATTGCTTATTTCCCAGATAACGGGTGCAAATGCTTGCAAATCATATTGAATCGCTCATGACATACTAAATCATGGTCTGTGACTTTTTGATGATTTGAGATGAATATTGGTTGATTGTTTGCTGCGACTAAAAGCACATTTGGTGACTGTCAGTCACTCATCGGAGTGCGTGATCTTTTTGTCAAATATTAAAAGTTGGGTTGTGTCGTTTTTGATTCCTTCGCAGTTGTTGAATCAACTTCATTTTTATTGGCTGTGGTGAGTACTGGCTTTACCACATGATTGGTTGATTTGATGATTTAATTGATTAATGAATTGATTGATCTGGTGGTTGAGTGCTTGATTGATTTGTTGATTTGATTGAATTTTGAAAAGATTGATTTGTTGATTGGTTAATTTGTTGATTGATTAATTGACTGGTTAATTGATTGGTTGCTAATTGGTTAATTGATAATACAAAATAAAATCTAAAACAGCTTTGAGTAGCTTTTCATTTTAGCAATAATTCTTTAATATTACATTAAGGGAACATAAATAAGCTGCTACTATGTGGAAAAAGGACACTCAAAGTCCAAAACCAATTACTCTTGTTGATGTGGTAGAGAAAAATAATCCTTTAGTTAAAGACATCGCTTACGGCAAAAAAATATCAGGAAAATGGCATAAACGCTGGCCTGAAATTGACCGACCATGTCGGTAGAGGGGACTATGAGCAAATACTTGTGTCATCATACAAGGCGGGGCAAAAGAGGAGTAAAAAGGGACATTCTCTTACAGGTCGACCAAACCAGTCCTACGGCTGACCTGCAGGAACTCCAACCTAGAGCCACAGCAGATGAGCGTGCACCTTGTAAGGAAAAGTGGCTGCACGTACACAGATGGGGTGTTGGTGGGCTCTGATAATAAACCTAAATATCCGTTTCCCTATTAAGCAAAGTTAACGCATGGGATGGATCATGTTTTAAATGCACTGAGCCCCCCCGCGTACCACCAGCTGGTGATGCAATATCACTCAGGTCACCTCATCCACCCACAAATGAGTCATTTCATGCATGAAGATATTTAACAACACTCATCCACAAACTAAACATACAACTAAAATAAAAGTAATTTATTACAATAGTAAAATGATCAAAACAATTAATATTGCATTCTTTCTTTTTGTGTGTGTTACGGCCAGGCTTCGGACACAGAGGCAGAGACAGAGGCTGAGGCAGAAGTAAAGTCTAATGTGATTTATTGGATCTCCAATAATGCAGACAGGCAGGTTGGTAGTAGACAGGCAGGTTGGTAGTAGACAGGCAGGTTGGTAGTAGACAGGCAGGCAGGATGGCAGACAGGCAGGTAGGGGCTGAAGTCGGGGCAGTAGTCCAGCTGCTGATCCTGGGCAGGGAGACAGAGAGGGTCAGACGGGAACGAACAGGATGTAACGGAAATCTTCACAATATGAAGCTGCGACAACTAACTAGAGTTTAGTCTATAGTCCGGCACCGACTGACAGGAGTGGAGCTTTTAAAGGCAGCTGGTCAATCAAGGCTCCAACTCCAGCACACCAGGCCCTCATCAGCAATTAGTGACGCCACCTGCACACACAAGCGAGAGAGAGAGAGAAACTAGAAGGCATGTGAGAGCGTGAGAGACCTCGCCCCTGCTTTTTACTGAAGACTGGGGCGAGGTCGTGGTAAACTTGGGGAACCGAGGACAGGTCCGGGGGCTCTGCTACAGATGACGGCTCAGATGTGGGGTTTAGGGCAGAACGGACACAGTGAGAATGGCAATATGAACTCCAGGAACGGATCTTCCCTGTAGTCCAATCAAAATGTGGGTTGTGGAGTTTCAGCCAGGGAAATCCCAGGAGTAGGGGAACATGCGGACAGTCGATGACGTGAAAATGGATCTTCTCCTGGTGATTCCCAGATAGACGTACGGTTATGGGGACGGTTCTTCGGTCAACCCTGGCCAGTAGAATACCATTTAGGGCCCTAGTATCCAGTGGAACATCGAGGAGCTCTGTTTCGATGCCCAACTGCTGACAAACCCTACTATCAATAAAGCTCTCATCAGCCCCTGAATCAATTAGTCATGAAAGGGAATGACGTCCCTCGCCACAAGAGGGAGGCATCGAGCTGCGGACGGTCCGGAGGAGAGGGACTCACCACACGGCTCGACAGTATCTCTCCCCCTACTGCCGAGCCGGACCTTTTACCCGACGGACGGGGCAATTGGCAAGAAAATGACCAGCTCGGCCACAGTACAGACAGGACTGGGTCTTCATTCTGCGATTATTTTCCCCGGAAGACAGATGGAGGCCGTCTAATTGCATGGGCTGTGGTTCGGGAATCTCCGGCATTTTTTCGGCGGGGCCCGAAGGAAGTCAGCTGTTCGGGGCGACAGTAATCCGGGGAACAAGCGGAGTCAGCACGCCACAGGTGGAGTTGATCGCCGGTCTTAATGGCGAGTTGAATTGCCTCATTCAACGTCTTAAACTCCCCGCGGAGTGTAATCTCCCTCCCAATGTCCTGGTTTAAGCCATTCTGGAACGCCGTGATCAGCGCGGCAAGGTTCCAGCCCGACTCCACCACCAAACTTTGGAAGTGAATTACAAACTCCCCGACGGTCAGTCTTCCCTGACGGATCTTCGAAAGGCTTCGGACACAGAGGCAGAGACAGAGGCTGAGGTAGAAGTAAAGTCTAATGTGATTTATTGGATCTCCAATAATGCAGACAGGCAGGTTGGTAGTAGACAGGCAGGTTGGTAGTAGACAGGCAGGTTGGTAGTAGACAGGCATGCAGGCAGGATGGCAGACAGGCAGGTAGGGGCTGGAGTCGGGGCAGTAGTCAAGCTAGTGATCCTGGGCAGGGAGACAGAGAGGGTCAGACGGGAACGAACCGGATGTGACGGAAATCTTCACAATATGAAGCTGCGACAACTAACTAGAGTTTAGTCTATAGTCCGGCACCGACTGACAGGAGTGGAGCTTTTAAAGGCAGCTGGTCAATCAAGGCTCCAACTCCAGCACACCAGGCCCTCATCAGCAATTAGTGACGCCACCTGCACACACAAGCGAGAGAGAAAGAGAGAGAGAGAGAAAGAGAGAAACTACAAGGCAGGTGGGGCAGGGGCCATGACAGTGTGTGTTGTATATTGTCACCTACAAATTTTTGTACAACTGTACCACTGTGCTGTCACACACACATTTTCCTTCGGTTTTTCACATGATGGCCTAATACGATGAACATGGTTAGATTCGCGAGGAATCGATTGCTTGTGTCTGGATCGCTCAGGTGACCAATTCTGCTCGAGAGTGAGGTTAGGACCTCTTACCTCATTTAGATATGGACACAGAAATACAGAGATAAATAAATGTGGAAAAAAATGTAAGACATTTCTTCCTTTATTTCTGTAATATTTCAATATTAATATATTTATTTCTGCGTTTATATATAAAGCAATTATTTACGTATTCCTGCATTTAATTATTTATTTCTGCATTTATTTATGGATTTATTTTCCGGATTTATGTCAGCTTTTATGTATTCTCTTATTAATGTATGGATTCATTTATGTATTTATTTTATACTTAAGTAATTTTTCGTCCTCCATATTTACCAGATAATCTGCGGATTATGCTAATTACATAAATATCCCGCCACGCAACTCAAAGCAATATCTAAGTCTTATTTTAATTGGAAAACAGAAGTTAGTATTCAGGTGAAATAAACGATTAAAAGCATAGGTAGTGTGTTGGGAATTTCTGCATTTGGGTAATGGTTAATGAAAGAACAGACATGTATGTAGAGGATCGAAGGAACAGATTGGTTTCTGTGAGTTAACTCAAGGTTTATGAGTGTGGTTCAAAGAACTTCCTGGAAGCCTTGAGTGTCTCTGTGCAAATGGCACTACAGGGGTCACTCAAGGCTTGAGTGAAAGACAACTGTATGACCACAGCTTGATTTTACAGAAATTTCCATGACAGTAGTTCGACTGAAAGTCGTATTTGAGTGGAAAAGAACTCACAGGAAATGACTTTGATTAGTAATATTGCAATAATTCTGCAATTAGGTAACTGCATAAATATTCCGCAATGCAACTCAAAGCATTCTCTAAGTCTTATTCGAATTGGAAACCAGAAGGTACTATTCAGGTGAAATAAACCACTAAAAGCATAATTAAAGATTCAACATTCAAGAGTTTTACTATCAAATGCACCGAGATAACAATTAAGCAGTCGCTGGCAATTAAATGCTTGAGTCTAAGGCTCTCTTCTAACAATGCTCAAGAATTAAAAAAACAAACAAAATTTGAATGAAATAGTGTAAAATAGAATATCAAAAATTTAAAATATGAAATAAAAAAAAAATATATATACATATATAAATATATATATATATACAGCTGAAGAAAGATAAAACAGTAGTGTTTAAAAGTCTTATGGCCTGGGGGATGAAACTGTCTCTGAGCCTGGTGGTGCCGGCCCGGATGCTGCGGTACCGTTGGCCAGACGGCAGCAGGCAAAAATGTTTATGGCTGGGGTGAAAGGGGTCTTTAATAATCCGGCTGCTCTTCTTCTGCTGTGTGGCCGTCTTCCTGATGGAGTCTGTGTGATGGGTCCAGATCAGGTCATCACAGATGTGGACCCCGAGGAACCGGAAGCCGCTGACTCGGTCCAGTCCCATTGATGGAGAGGGGGGCGTGTTCCACTCCTCGTCTCTTCCTGTAGTCCACGATCAGCTCCTTCGTTTTGCCGACATTGGGATGGAGGTTGTTGTCCTGACACCAAGATGTCAGGGCTCTGACCTCCTCTCTATAGACCTTCTCATCGTCACCGGTGATCAGGCCTATGACAGTGGTGTCATCAGCAAACTTAACGATGGTGTTGGAGCTGTGGGTGGCCACGCAGTCATGCGTGAACTGGGAGTACAAGAGAGGCCTGAGGACGCAGCCCTGGGGGGCACCAGTGTTGAGAGTCAGGGTGGAGGATGTGGTGCTGCCGATCCGCACCGCCTGTGGTCTGCCCGTCAGGAAGTTCAGGATCCACTCTCGGAGGGCGATGTTGAGCCCAAGGTCTCTGAGCTTGGTGACGAGCTTCAGGGGCACGATGGTGTTGAAGCTGAACTGAAGTCGATGAACAGCATTCTCACATATGTGTCCCTCTGGTCCAGGTGGGAGAGGGCAGTGTGGGGGGGAGGGAGATGGCATCTGCAGTCGACCTATTGCGCCTGTAGGCCAACTGAAGAGGGTCCAGAGAGTCAGGGACGGAGGAGGTGATGAATGGTTGGACCAGCCGCTCAAAGCACTTCATGATGATGGAAGTGAGTGCTACTGGGCGGTAGTCGTTCAGGCAGAGGGTTTTAGTTTTCTTGGGAACAGGGACAATGATGGTCTTCTTGAAGCAAGTGGGGACTACAGACTGGAGCAGAGACAGGTTGAAGATGTCTGTGAACACATCTGACAGCTGATCTGCACACACCTTGAGAGCTCGGCCGGGGATGTCATCAGGTCCATGTGCCTTTCGCATGTTGATCCGGTTGAGAGATTTCCACACGTCTGCCCAGGATATGACGGGGGGGCAGCGGTCCTCCTGGGCCTCTTCGATCTCCGCAGCCGGGGAGTTACTCTCAAAGCATAACAAGTATTCAGATCCTCTGGGAGAGATGCAGACACTACATCAGCACTGCTGGTCTTGGCTTTGTAGTCTGTGATGGTTCTCAGTCCGGCTCACATGTTCCTAGAATTGGAGCCCTTGTAATGGGACTCCACTTTGTCCCTGTAGAGTCTCTTAGCACTACCGGTACATGGTCGAGCGTGTTCGCGCCGCGCGTCGGACAGCGGATGTGCTGGAAGTATCTCGTCAGGACTTTCCTCATCTTGCCGTTGTTAAAATCCCCGGCCACGATAAACGCAGCCTCGGGCCGTGATGTCTCCGTCCTGTCGATCACCGCATGCAGCTCGTTCAGTGCCTGGTTGGTGTCGGCGCTGGGCGGAATGTCCACCGCTGTTATAATGACTCACATCCGAGCACCACAGATTATTCACCATGGAGCAGACACCCCCTCCCTTGCTCTTACCTGAGTTTGTTGTCCGGTCCTGGCGGTGAATGGAGACCCCCACGGGAACAATGGCGGAGTCCGGGATCGAGGGGTCGAGCCAAGTCTCGTTACAAAACTGTCCCGTTGAAAAGCCATCCTGCTACGAAGTTCGTCCAGCTTGTTGTCCAGGGACTGGACACTAGCCGGAAGAATGCTTGGTAGAGGAGGCCGGTTCTCACGTTTCTTCAGCCGGACCAGGACGCCTGCCCACGACCCTCGTTTTCTTCGTCGTCACCTTTGCGTTCCAGGTAACGCAGGTAAGCCACGCCATGGGAAGTCTCCTTTGATTGTTGTTGGTGGCGGTAAAAAAGTTTTTTTTACCGTCAACCCAATGGACAGAAGTTGTTCTCTATCATATATGATGATAGGGCTCGCTTTACCGGAGTGCACAATGCAAAATAAAGTAGAATAATTAACAACAAGATAGAAAAAAGATAAAAAAGAGCAGAGCGCCATCCTACATACATCATGTAGTAGTTAAACTGAAAGTCGTATTTGAGTGGAAAAGAACTCACAGGAAATTACTTTGATTTGTATTTTTTGTTTATTATTATGCCCAACACCCAAAAAAATATTCAGTTCCAGTTTCCCGAAGGTGACAGTGACATAAACACATCTCTGCTTTAGACTGCTGATCAAAAAAAACTTAAAAATATTAATAATAATGGTCAGAGGAAGAAATGATGATGATGAGGCTCCAGCCTGAATGACCATGGAGACCAACCCTGGACCTGAAGAGCATCACATGCTGTTGCTTCATTCCTCCAGGTGACTAACATTTGGATTTTGCAGTTTGTAAATTGAGGTTTGGTGATGACTCTTATCAGAAGGTCACATGTTTGCAACTTGATATTTAATGTACATATACAACTCAGAGCGACATCAACCACACTCAACCATCTGAAACTTCCCTGAATGACTTTGCATTGACAAACACTTCATTGTGTGAAACAGAGATACAGTATATAAACCTCATATGTATTCAGACACATGATAAATGTTTGTGTTGGCAAGTGGAAACACACATTTCAATCAGAATACTTGTTTAAATCATATTGTAACACATCACAAATGGAACAGTTATAAAACCAAATCAGATCCCACCTGTAAACACCACACACCTTTCAGATTTGTTCAATATAAAAGTTAAACCTTACAAAAAGCTGAAGACATTCACGAGGATTTTGATATGAAATCCTTCTGCTCGCATTTGCACCTGATTAGAGACATAAACCCCCACCAAAAACCATGAAAGAAGACTTGGTACAGTCTGAAGTGATCAATATAAAACAGGTATTTCACACACGCTGCTGATTTAACTCTCAAATGTTGGCAAAGGCTGGTATTTGACCTTTGACACTTTGGCTCTGTACATGACCACTCCGCAGACCATGCCGACGGCTGCCAGAACACATCCAGCGATGAACACCAGGTTCAGATTCAGGTTGGTCGCTGAAGAAAAGAGAAACACAATGTGAGTCTCGAGCTTCAAAATCAGGCTGGGATTCTGATGAGGCAGGTGGGCTCCAGGCGGGTCATACCTGTGGCTCTGACGCTCTCTGCCGATCTCCGTAAGCGCAATGGCCCCTGGGAAACGAAGTGACTGGCACTCTGGATGACAGCCTCTCTCTTGGAGCGTGAGGGGCTTGTCGACGTAGAGTTGATGCAACCTTTGGAACACCTGGTGTCCGAATTCCCTGCTTCACACATCATGACCGAGCAGCTGATGTACACCTGAACACAACAAGACACGCCCCCGATATGTCAGCAGACGTACAGATGTAGAGTCAAACCTCTGCTCTACTTCATCCTCAGTAACTGTGTCAGGTTTTTATAAACTGTCCCATCAGAAACATAAATGTATTAAACCATTTAGTTCCATCTTATTGGTTAATTCACCTTCTTGTTAGAGACCTCCAGCCTAGATCAGTATATAGAATGGAAATAGAGGGAAACAGCTAATCTGGCTCTGTCCGTATAAACAAGATCAACACTGAAGCATCTCTGCACCTGACTAAATGCTTTGTTTCCCTGAACTATAGGTACAAGGGTAACATATAGGTACAAGGGTAATATATATATATATTACCCTTGTACCTATAGTTCAGGGAAACAAAGCATTTAGTCAATATATATATATATATATATATATATAGGGGGACAGTGTACATGGGACAGTGTACATGAATACTGTATATATTCATGTACACTGTCCCTTTTTAATAAACAAAAGAAGTTCTAATCCAAAGCTGACTTGATTGTTCAGTCCGATGAACTTGAAGGCCTCCATGCTGAACTTGAATTCTTTCTGGTCAGCGGGGGAGTGGATCTGAAGAGTTGGATCCATTTGACACCTTTTCAAAGGAAGAAGAAAGGAAAAAACACGGTAAGAACAGTGCGCCTGCACTTAAATGCCACTGGGGGGAGCATAGGTGACAAAGAGACTCGTACCGTCATTCAAAGGCTCAGCTAGCTGCAAATCTCTTATATTTTACGTCCTTTCTTGAAGGCACCTTTACCCTGACAACCAACATCTACCTTCAAACAGTAGAGTGTGTTTTCATACCCATTTTCAAAGATGGAGTAGGTTGGGCGGTAGTTGGGGTTGTCGTATGGTGCAGCTCGGCAGGACTCCACAAACAGCTGTGTGTTGTTGACCGAGGAGGTGGCCTTGATCTTCATGTAAATCCTGTTCCCAATGTCGTACTCTAGAGGATATGCTGCTGGATCAATCATGGTTTGGAACTGGTTGTTAGGGTAGAACTCAAACTGGTAGGTGAACGTGCCGAAGCCCTTCTCCCACACAGTGATGTTCTTCCTGTGTGCCACAAAGCTCAATGACACGTTGCCTTGTTTTGGGTACTGGCAGTAGAACTGCACCTCCATCTGGTGCTTTCTGGTGATCAGGTCTCCGGGGTTGTCCAGCGTGGTGATTTCGTTCTTGAAGATGAGGTTCTCCTCGTCTTCCTGCAGGACAGAAAGTTACGAATTCAGTCCTCATGCAGTAACCGACAAACAAGAAGCAGCACTGGTAACTGAGTGTGTAGTGAGATGACACGAGGCCCTCGCTACCTCGATCTGAGTGCCGCAGGCGTTGAGGGGGATGATGGCGATGATGTGAGTGCTGTTGGAGTGTCTCTGGAGGCTGCAGGCCGTGTTGGAGGGATCATTGAGCTGCATATGATCCTCACTGAGTCGAGGGAATGAGGCTTTCTCAACCGATACTGTCATTGAGGACTCGTTGCAGATCACATGGGATTTAACTGGAACAAAACAAGTACATTTTAAACCATGACTACTGATATTTAGTCTATATTTCATATTGATGTATGTTAGATGTTAATTCTGCTATTATTTTGTTGTTGACAAATGCTGGTCAAAAGTGCTTATGCAGCATTCAGTTGTGTTAAAACAACATTGACTGTTGACAGTGATGTATCCTGGTGACTCACCTATTTCACTCCTGGCTTCCACAAGAACACACCTCATCTCGGACTGATAGACGGCAGGCCTGAAAAACATTTGTGAACACATGTGAGAAGTTAAACGTGGTTTCTTATGCACATGATCGTGTCGACAGAGAACTGAAGTCCGAGACTCACGGTTTGACTGCTTCAACAGCAAAGCAGATCACGAAATGTTGTCCGTGGTCATCTGGGAGCGGAGTCCACCTGAGGACAAACTCTCCCTGTGTGTTCTGGTGCTTGCTGATGTTCGCTGGCCCACTGACGATGATATTATTTATTCTGTGTGAAAACAGAACACAGTTATCTTGTTTGCTGAGATGTGTTGTTGCCATAGGGCCTCAGTGAACTCGTTGGTTCTCACTTACGTTGCATGTTTGGCCTGAGCTTTGACTCTGATTTCCAATTCCTTGTAGACCTCTGCTTGGAAACGATCTCTATTTTCAGGTGTTGGGGGCAGAAGCTTGGGCAGGAAATCTCCCTCCTGACAGGATGGAGCGGGGGGGTCCACTGGAATTTAACAAATGTGATAAGTATTGAACAGCAATTAGCAAACTGCTACTGAGTCTTTTGTTCGTTGTAAAATCTAAATAAAGTCACAGCTACGACAAATATAGTAATTTTTTTATTATTAAATGAAGAACATGTTCTAAAGCCAGAAATGCAGAGTTAAGGGAAATACAAGGATTTTGAAGAACAAAGAACTTCATAGTGAAGAAGTTAAACTTCTCACGAATAAAACAAAAACGTAAAAGTGAAAATAAATTACAAAAATAATATAGAGCAATAAAAACACGAAACGTGTGAGAGAAATGTAATGATGAAAATCATGCGATGTGTTACAATAAGACTCTTTCTGCTGTATTTCCTCAGACAGGATGCTCCAGAGCTTCAGAGCTCTTCTCTTAACTTGTGTTCCCGGAAGTCCAGCCAGAATCTGGATCAGCTCAAGGCTTCTACCAGAGGCTCTCAAAGTACATGAAGGGTTGTACGAGTATAAAAGATCAGAAAAACACTGAGGAAGTGATTGAATCAAAAAACTCTATTCTATCAAGTACAGGAAGCCATGGTCTCAGTATTTTGTGAACATGTGTCACACATTAGGGCGTTCTTAGAGGTCCAACACTTATAAAGACTTTTATCTCACTGAGCCCAGAGCAGCAGCAAAAGGACCTTTGCTTGGTAGGACTTAAAAAGAATTGGCTCATTAAATATATTGTCAAGTGTCAGGAAAAGTAAAAACATACTTACCAAGAACAGAGAATTGCAGAGGAAGTTTGCTGAGAGGAGCTGTGGTTGGGTTTGAGGTTGTGGTTGAGTAGGGAGTTGTGGTTGTGGTAGGGTGTGGGATTGTGGTTGTGGTTGCGGCTGTCGTTGTGTATGGGGTTGTGGTTGTGTATGGTGTTGTGGTTGTGGTTGGGTGTGGGCTTGTGGTTATGGTTGCGGCTGTGGTTGTGTATGGGGTTGTGTATGGTGCTTTGGTTGTGGTTGGGTGTGGGCTTGTGGTTGTGGTTGCGGCTGTGGTTGTGTATGGGGTTGTGGTTGTTGTTTGGTGTGGGCTTGTGGTTGTCGTTGCGGCTGTGGTTGTGTATGGGGTTGTTGTTGTGTGTGGGGTTGTGGTTGTGGTTGCGGCTGTGGTTGTGTATGGGGTTGTGGTTGGGTATGGGGTTGTGGTTGTGGTTGGGTATGGGGTTGTGGTTGGGTATGGGGTTGTGGTTGGGTATGGGGTTGTGGTGTGGTATGGATATGGGTATGGGTACGGGTGGTATGGGTATGGGGTTGTTGTTGTTGTTGGGTATGGGGTTGTTGTTGTGGTTGGGTATGGGGTTGTGGTTGGGTATGGGGTTGTGGTGTGGTATGGATATGGGTATGGGTACGGGTGGTATGGGTATGGGTAATGGGTTTGGTATGGTGTTGTGGTTGTGGATGGGTGTGGGGTTGTGGTTGGGTAAGGGGTTGTGGTTGGGTATGGGGTTGTTGTTGTGGTTGGGTATGGGGTTGTTGTTGGGTATGGGGTTGTGGTGTGGTATGGGTATGGGTAATGGGTTTGGTATGGTGTTGTGGTTGTGGATGGGTGTGGGGTTGTGGTTGGGTATGAGGTTGTGGTTTGGTACGAGGTTGTGGTTTGGTACGGGTATTGGTAATAGGATCTCTTTCGTCTCCTCACGGTCATCGGAGCCCTGTAGGATCTGGATCCGTCTGCGTATTGCAGATTGATGTGGCCTTGTGGGAAATCCTCCACCACCAACTCAAGTCCAAAAACGTTGCTGTTGGCTCGGGTGTAGTTGTAGTGCAATGTGCAAGATCCCTATCAATGTGAATATTTATTATTAATGGGAGGCAAAGAGTCAATACATTAAAATACAAAGTATGGAGATTTACATTCCTCAGCTGACCTGGTCTAAGAGGAAGCCTGGTGGCAGGTTGCACGAGTTGCACTCCCTCCCCCTGACGTTTCCATACCGACATTGAACTTTGTCCCCATCAGGATCAAAAGACGTGAGCTTGTATGTCCGAGGGCAGTTCTGAGGAACTCTTGAATGGATACGATAACAGGAGTTAGTGAAAATAACAAAAAGATGGAATCATCAGTGTTTAAAACAAATTCAAATTCTCCAGTGTTTGTGATAAAAGGGTTGAAGGTCGACAGATTCCAGGTATCTGCAGGAGACTTACCGGAGGATAGGTAGGATGCCGATGTCTGGTGATCTGTTTGGTTTCCTTGTGTCAGATCTCTTTCCCAGATCTACTTCAGTCAGTAGATGCCAGCTGCCAACATTATTGGCCGTTCTCACCCAACAGCAGCTACTTGCCCTGGTGTGTGTGGAGCAGATCGAGGTGTGTGAACATGACTGTTGTCAAGCAGCGATGATAAATAAAAGAATGCTCCACAAAGTGTATTCAGTGAATACATGTTAAGAGCAGAAAGGTGAAGCAGGTTTATTTATGAAGGACATGACTTACACAGAAGAAGATTCAAGGTGCTGCACAAAGACATTCAAAACAACTTAGAGACCAAACTCAGAGAAATCAAGTCAAAATCCAAAAACACAGCTTCAAGCTAAACAGAGTAAAATAGGTGAAGAGATTAAAAGAAGTCATTAAATGTTAAGTTAAAAGTATAGAAAGGTGTTGAATGATAAATGTAGGTGTAGTTAGGTCAATCAATCAATCACATTTTATTCATACAGCTCATATTCCCAAATCAAAACTTGTGTCACAGATCTTATCAAAGTGCAACATCCTCTGTTCTTAACCTTCAACAGGAGTAAATCCACCAGACAAGAGAATTCTATGAAAACAACGACTGTGAGGGTCCCTCTCCCTCTGAGTAACTAGAGCAGGTAACTTAAGCAGGTAACTGAGGCCGGTAACTAAAGCAGGTAAGTGAGGCCGGTAACTAAAGCAGGTAACTAAAGCAGGTAACTGAGGCCGGTAACTGAGGCCGGTAACTAAAGCAGGTAACTAAAGCAGGTAACTAAAGTAGGTAATTAAAGCTGGTAACTAAAGCAGGTAACTAAAGCAGGTAACTAGAGCAGGTAACTAAAGCAGGTAATTAAAACAGGTAACTAGAGCTATGGACAAAGCATTCCTCTTAAGATCATCAGGCAGTTCCTTCCTTCTTTCCTCAAACTATATTTGTCCATGTTGAACAGAAAATTCTTTGCTATTGAATCTTATTGTGAAGGGGAGGCGTAGCCAGCCTTTCAGTTTCGTCCTGTGTGTGGTTGGTGTATGTGACAGATACAATTTGAATGTGGTTCCACCACCTTTCTGCAGAATGACAGTCTGTTAGTCCTTGTTCAGACTTTAGCCGGCTGCTCCCCAGGGGTCCAACAGGATTATTATGATTATCATTATTATCATTATTATTCTTACTGTTATTCTAATTGTTTCCTGTCTGTTATCTATTTGGGAACATTTCCATTAAGAGATTTTAAGATTAGCACTAAAGCTTTAGAGTCTATCCTGTAGCTCACTTACAGCCTGTGTGGGGATTTCAGAACAGGGTGGATGTGAGTTCTTATAGTTTGAAATGTATTCTTTGAGATGCATCGCCCTGATTTCGATGGGTTCAACACATAAACAGTTCAAGGGACAGTAACAACAAGCAAGCCCATCGCAGTCCTCAATTTTACTGGAAATAAAACCTGTTTCAACTTAGTCTCACTAAGTAACAAGTGAAAGTTAAGTAGCTTGAAAAAGACTCACCTCATCTGAAAAGGTTTGTCACTGCGAACATTAGTCGTGAAAACTCTTTCAGTCTCACAAGAGCCTCCGTAGTATCGTGATATGTTGGTCTGCCTGTCAACCATACCCGACGAACTGCCATAGACAATGCCACAGTTGCTCCCATAGCAGTTCCACCAGTAGACGTGCCCACACCACCTGGAGGTTGACCTGCTGCGAAGGTCCACCTGCAGGGAGAGATCACAGTGAACACTGTGCTTCCAGGTGGTAGCTCTGCTCAAACTGAGGAGGTGATTATTGTTTGCAGAACGCAGCCGCTCACATTTGAACACCAAGCTAAGGAACACATTTCTCCAACTCGACTTTAAGATTCCTTGATTAACTTTTAAAGCTCAGCGTATCGCGCAAGGAAACACACTGAAAAATGATTTTAAACGATATTGACGACATATTTTAAGATATAAATTATCAAATATGCATACCATACTTTGTATTCACCTTCTGTTATCTTGGAGTTTTAATTTGACCACTTTTACCTATCACATTATTAAATGTCCCCCTCTGCCCATCCACTACTATATCATATAGGTAAAAAGAGAGATAGAGATTGGGCTGGGCTTTATGTGTGATCATGGAGCAGAATCGGCAGGATGACCGGTGTGGGCAAATGCGAGTCCGATGTGAACAGCCAAGCGCCAGCGCGCTAGGGATTAGCGCTTACGCGTCCGGTTTGAACCCGGCGTAAGACATTTCTATCATGGACCAGATTCACACATTGTCTCGATGTCATCATTGCATCTCTCACCTTGTAGGTTCCATCAGGGTTTTGTCCTCTGTAGGTGTAGGTCGCCAATCCCCCAAAGTGATGTGATGCAGACGCCAGTGAGACCAGGAGCAGCTGAAGTAGGAGCACCGCTGTGGAAGCCATGATGCAGAGAACTGGTCTGTTTCCCGGGTGCCTCTCACATCCACCTGCAGCATCTTATATACTCTAAGCTGGAATTTGATAGAACGCACATTCGGGTTGAAAACAATGCAGCCCCTGCAAAACCGGTTTGAACTTAATAGCAAAGAAACCTCCTTCTGGGAAACGAGTTTCAATAATAGAAAAAAAAAACAATTGTGTGACTTGATTGTTATTGAGCACATTTACACGTAACAAGCTCCAACAATAGTTTAGAATCGTCTGAGCAGAGGAACAAGAAAGTTTTCCTGATTTCATATGAAGTTAAAGTTGCTTCACACTTCTTAAATGAATGAATTGACAGTAGAAGAAGTTAGTACATGGATGCAGGTGTATTCACAGAAACTAGTCCAGATAAGGTCACAGAACTTTACAGAAGTGGGTTTGAGATCCCATGAAGTTTCAGTTCGGTGTGTGGACCAACTCATCTACAGTAAACTCATGTGTGGACTCATGCAAGAAGAGAGCAACTGTATTTCTGTTGGGAAACCAAATAGAATCCAGTGGTTCGGGTCTTTCAAAGCTTATTAAAACATTTAATAAGCTTTATTGATTAAGCTTTATTGTCTGTACTGGGAGAAGCTTCCCTGACATGTGACGTCCTCTGAGGTCTCTACCTTCTCTTCCTGGTCTGAGGTTTTCTTGGTGGTTTAACATTTATCTTGATGAAGGTGAAAGGCAGTTGATGGCTTTGTTCAGCCCAGTGAGACAAATAGTGATTTATGAATAGGGTCTATACAAATACAATTTGATTGACTGGCTCTTCTTAGTACGATTTGGTATGGTAGTGATATCATCTGGTGTACAAGCCCTTTATTGGTCATGTCGGGGAACTGGCGGCCACCAGAATCATACGATCAGTGCAATGATAAAGAGTTATGGAGTGGTGCTGTCTGTCAGGATTCAGCAGCCGTCTGTACAAACTGGGATTAAATGTCCTGTGAGCAGGAACTTGAGTACGTGTTGTTTTGCAGTCGCACATTTCCCCACATACGATTCATAAAACATGGTGGTACTTTCAACCACTGCTACAAACTCTCAGGCCACAAACTTGTAGAGTAAATCTTTATTTCCAGTGTTGGGTTAGAGTGAGTTGATATATAATAGTTGTCTTTATTTTTTACTTTTTAAAGTGTTAAATACCAGTAATCTTCAGTTTCAGGTCACAAAGCTGTGCCTAACAAACACAGTGGGTGTGTACTTACAGTAAGTGTCTAGGACTTTGGAGGAACGTCATGCTCAGAACATTCCACTGATAATAATGACAAGGTATACTTAGACATTGAATGAATGCTTTTGTAAACCTGACATGTGATTGTTGAATGTAACTGGGGCGAGACCATCTGATGGCTCCGTTCACCTGAATATCTAAGACTAAAACAGAATAGATTTGTAAAATCATGACCACACATCACCAGCAGGACTGCGCCACTTGGACACAAGCATGTGACTCATATCGTATAAATTATATAACCTTTCATAAAATTACAATAACAATAATTATAATGCTTGTGTTTGTATAGCACTTATCTAAACAAACCTTGTTATTGTTCATGCGGCCACATGTCAAATCTTTCTAAGTAAGATTAACAGCACCTGTCATAACAGAAGAATCTGTGTGGCTGCCGACAGGTGGAGCCTGCCAGTCAGGCGTGTGATGCACATCACTTATGTAACACGTGTGGGAGTCAAAGCACAAAGGTCCCGGTTCACAGACACTTCTTCTACAATCCTGTTTCCTGCGACCAGCTCAAATAACAAAGACAAACAAAAGGTGAGACATCATCTTGACCCGATCAGGGTTTGACTGACCCGAGAGTTACCACATGTCTTTGTGTGAGCCGCCTGCATCCAAGGTTTGACTGAGAGAGAAGCAGGGCAGCAACATCATCTACAGACCAGATGAGACTGACTGATTCCTACAGACCAGATGAAACTGACTGATTCCTGCAGACCAGATGAGACTGACTGACTGATTCCTACAGACCAAATGAGACTGACTGACTGATTCCTACAGACCAGATGAAACTGACTGATTCCTGCAGACCAGATGAGACTGACTGACTGATTCTTACAGACCAGATGAGACTAACTGACTGATTCCTACAGACCAGATGAGACTGACTGATTCCTGCAGGCCAGTTGAGACTGACTGACTGATTCCTACAGACCAGATGAGACTGACTGACTGATCCCTACAGACCAGATGAGACTGACTGACTGATCCCTACAGACCAGATGAGACTGACTGACTGATCCCTACAGACCAGATGAGACCGACTGATTCCTACAGACCAGATGAGACTGACTGACTGATTTCTACAGACCTGGGGTCGGAATTATAAAGGATTGCGTAAGATTCCTACTAAAAGTGTGCGTACGCACAAAAGCCGGAAATGGCGTTGGCCAAAGCTAATTCCGATTTATAAAACCGTGCGTACGCACACCTGAACGCAATGTTCACAGTCCACTTGGAAACATTCGTCCGTGGATCTGCCTCCAAATCCGCCCTCCACACGCCCACCGTCAACCATGAATGCTCGGCACGAACATTGAATGATGCCGCTGACCAATGGGTTTCCACCGTGAGTCCTGACGGAGGCACGGCATCAAGCGATATGAAGAGGAAATGAAACTTTCTGACACTGACATCGAGGTGTTCGTTAGTGAGGTGAAGAACGACTTTATGGAACAGCAGTGATGTCACTAATAAAGAAAATACACTGACACTCTGCCGCTGCTGTGGATAACAATGAACACAATGTCACGTTCACTGCAGTGAAAAGAAGTACTAAAGATATTATAGAAGATATTATTAAAAACTATTAATGACTCGGCTCTGTAACTCCACTGTTAAATAGAATATGAACGTAATTTGCTGTAAGTTGTTTTATATATTTTTATATTTTTTAATTAAAAGACTCGAGTGGAGCAGATATGTCGCGCGAGCAAAACTAAGATGTTGGTTTTAATGTAAATGATGAAGTGGATCAATAATCTGCTTCAATTCAACACCTCATGTCTGCATCGCCACTTTCCCGTCTCCAAAACGTTCGTACGCATGAGTCAGAGTTTGCTTAGAAACACGCAAATTTTCCCGTCAAGTTCGTTTTTATAAATCCCAACTTGGCGTGAGCAGCGGCGTACGCACGTTTCAGGGCCCGTTTTGTGCGTACGCAACGCTTATAAATCCGACCCCAGGTGTGTTCAATCAAGCCTCTCACATGATTAGACTCTATTTGCCCCAGGCTCATAGAGTCACAGGGGCTGGACTTATTCACCCATCGCTTCTTTATGAGCTATCAGACATTAACAAAGTGTCAGAAGGAATATAACCCCGCCCCCTCTCAGTGAGAGTATGAGCTGTTACTCATCGATGAAATTCATCGCGACAAGAATATTTTGCAACATGAAACGAATAAATAGTCTCAGTCTTGTGGTACTTTCAGAAATACCATCGACAACTGTGACACTCGACAGTCAACTCTCCCTTACCGCCAACTTTACTGCTCCTGTTGATAAATGCTGCACTACATCAGGAGAATACGCCACCTTCTCACTCAGAAGACGGCGCAGGTTCTGGTCTAGGCTCCGGTCATCTCACACCTAGACTATTGCACCCCCCTCCTGGCAGGTCTACCTGCTAGTGCCATGTGACGTCTGCAGCTTATCCAGAATCCAGCAGCTCAACTGGACAACCCAAGTTAATTTTAAGGACGTGATACCGCTAATTGACAGCTCCACATTGAATCAGATTAATATGTATTGTAAACTGGCTACGTACCACAAGCGTTTTGCTAAGTCTTGATTTAGTTTGGACCCAGAAGCAGAGACTGAATGCAGGTGTAGATAAATGAAGACTTTATTGCTCAACAAAAAGTAACGAAGAGCCGGCAGTGGAGGCAGAGAGCAGGCTGGCTGGTAGAAATCCAAGGGAACGCAGGAGTGCTGAGCAAACGGAAGAAAATAATCTGCACATAAGACAGAGTGTAGACAGACAGCAAGGCACACATGATGACCCAAGTAAAACGGAGAAAAAACACGGCTGAGGTACTTCTAAAAAACAGAAACGCAGAAGAGTCACAAAAAAGCATGCAGAGCAACTACCGAGCTAGACAGAGTTATCTGGCAGAGCAGTGGAGTGAAGACCAGGCTTTTATGGACCGGGTGATGATTTGGGCGGAAGGAGACGTGCCCTGTCTGCTGCAGGAGAAGCCAGCCACGCCCTCTGCAACACACATGCCCTGCAGGAGAAAATGACAGAAAGCAGAGGGGGAGAGAGAACACACAAAAGCAGCAGAGAATCATCACACTTTGAAGGTAGAGCTAATTAATGCTCTGCTTAAAAAGCCCGCTCTTGATCCAGATGTGTTAAAGGATTGTAGACCCATATCAAACCTTCATTTCCAAAATCCTAGAGAAAGCTGTTGCTGATGTAGCCCACATTGGAAAAGCAGTGAAAATACATTGAGAGAGAGAGTGTGTACACTTTATATGACACTGTAGTGACTCATTGGGTGACATATTTTTAAATTGTCTAGCCAGTAGGGGGAGGTACCAGCCATCCTCCTAATCTACTGTGTGTCCACTTTTTTTACCTGTTTGCACCCTTTCGGCCATTTTGCCGCTCAAGCTAGAAGCTGCTCCCTGCTTTGTTCCGGTCGTTATCTGATATTTCGTGTCGATGTGTGAGGTAACCCTGCTGACCTCTGGAAAGGTGCAGGGTTTCTTATGATTCAAGTAGAAACCATAGTAAGACATCCGTAGTTGCTGATTAAGAGGAGATATACAGTAGAACACGCAGCGAAAAAAGTCTGCTAGCCACTAGGACACGGTTACAATGTAAAATCCCACTGTCATTGGCTAATAGTGTTAGTATGTGAGTGAAAAAAAGTCTGCTAGCCGCTAGGCTAACGGTTACAATGTAAATCCCACTGTCTTTCGCTAATACCGCATCGACTACAAAAACCTTCTCCTCACCTATAAAGCTCTCCACAATCTAGCCCCCACTTACTTTTACGACCTCCTTCAGGAATACACTCCCCCCCGCACCCTCCGCTCATCCTCTTCTGGACTGCTAACCATCCCCACGTCACGCCTCAGTACCATGGGTGCCCGAGCCTTCAGCTGCTCAGCACCCAGGCTCTGGAACTCCCTCCCCCCACACATAAGACAATCAGACTCCATCACATCATTCAAGTCTCAACTCAAAACTCACCTGTTCAAACTGGACCCTGTGCAATTCACTTGTTTTTTATGTTGATGTTCTGTTTTAATGTTGTTTCTATCTTTCATGCTTTTATCTTTTATCCTGTATTATTTTATTGTAAGCTGACCTTGGGTGACTTGAAAGGCGCCTCCAAATAAAATGTATTATTATTATTATTATTAATAGCGTTAGCATGTGAGATCGAAAACAAGTGTGGTAGCTGCTAGGCTAACGGTTACAATAAAAAATTCCACTGTCATTCGCTAATAGCATTAGTGAATATCAAAAGCTACCCTTGCTAGCTATGTTGTTTATAGAGGTTATTAGGGCAGATTTACAGCACTATTCCTGAGGACTGGCGTGGTGTTCTGGTCTGGATGGTGGATCGTGGTCCTGCTGGTTGCTGACCATGGACTGTGATCGCAGCGGGACTGCTTGGCATGTCATGTTGGGGTTGTCCTTCGGGATGTCTACCCTCATCAAATGCTGCTAGAGATTTTAATCTTTAATCTTGAAGACTTCAATCTTGATGATGTTTTCCTGCACTTGGCATCTATTGCACTTCTGTCCGTCCTGGGAGAGGGATCCCTCACATGTGGCTCTCTCTGAGGTTTCTACATATTTTTACCTGTTAAAAGGGTTTTTAGTAGTTTTTCCTTACTCTTGCTGAGGGTTAAGGACAGAGGATGTCACACCCTGTTAAAGCCCTATGAGACGAATTGTAATTTGTGAATATGGGCTGTACAAATAAAATTTGATTGATTGATTGATATTCCATGTTTGTTTACTTTTGTCCAATAGCTGTGGAGTTTCTACTCATTGATCTTCAGTATTAGCATGTAGCCAGTATGTGCCTTTGCATAAAAATATGATAATATGTGTATGAATGTATGCCTTAAGTCAATGTGATTCTGCTGGATACTAATACTTGAACTTTATAGTATTCTAATTTAATTTAGCATTGAGTTTGATCTAAAAAAAAAAAATGTTGTTGTACAACCAATAGGCCATAACTTGAAGTGGAGGCTGTTTTGATATATGAGCAATTGTTCATGTTAGCAGATATGGTCAAGATATAACTTTGTGTGGATGACATTCCATATGCATGTGTGACCTGTCTATAGGTCAGGTTTTTGGTAAAGAAAATAATTCTCAAGGAAAGAGATTTCAGTTAACTGGATGGAGAGCCAACCTAAAGATCTTTCAGAGAAACTCGACTTCCACGTTCTTCACTCCACGGTGTAGTAGGACCAAGGGGCAACATCCTGGTCTGAGCGATGAGGCCAATAAGGAAGTTAAAAAAAGCTGCAGTTCACTGGGTGGCCACTTGAGGCTGGCTCCAAGAAGCAGATAGTTCCCATTACCCCCATGTTAAAAAGCCAGACTTTAGAGCAGAATTAAACCTGTTTACAGCCTGGTTAAAAAAAAGGTTTTAGTCTCAATCGGGAGGTTCTTTCTATATGACATCTCCGAGGGGGGGGAATTTTTTTTTAACTCCCTCGTTTAAGAGATAAAGAGGTTTGAAATTATGAGTAATTTCACGTGAAGTCACAGTCAGCACGACGACTGCCGCTCCTAGCGTGCTGCCTGCTCGGCTCTACCTGAGCTAACAGGCTAGCCCCCGGTCAGTGAACAACTCATGACACCGGGGAGAGGCTTCCACACACATATCGGATGAATAACACGGTTTGGTCCTCGACTTGTTCTCCAGATGGAGAATTTAAAGACGTTTGCGCTTCCGTTTCTATGGTAGGTAAAGTTTAGTATTTTAATTATGTGTTAGTAGTGATTCGCAGGTATCAGTGTATGTACCTGGCTTTTTAGCTTAGCTTCGCTAGCCCTTAGGCAAGATACCAGCAGTAATGGCGATGCTAACGGGACCGTACGGACATGAACCGACATTAGCCAAAGAGAAGCGTTAGAGTTTATGAGGATGAATCTGAGACAGGAGACTGTGTGTGTCCGGAGAATAAGCTCTACCACGTAAGATATCTAATGTTATGTAAAGTTGTTTCAGATAACATTATCCAGGGCTGTTTCTCTCACATGAAGGGGACACCGCTGTTTTATGTGACAATTTCTTACTGTTTACCATCTCTGTCACTGGAGCAGGTCCCCAGGAGATTGGTTGTGGCGTGTGGTTGAGAGCGGCGATATTACACATCACATAGAGAAGAAGGGGAAACGACACTAAGCCTCATCTATTCCTGCTTCTCCCGCTATGATGGAAATGAGGGCGAATGTGACGTTTTTTAAAAATCCTCTCAGGCAGCTAACGCTTATAAAGAGATTCGACAAATTGATCATGTGTGATAATCTATACCAAAGTCAAAGCCCTCGGACCAGCAGAGCATCGGCTGATCAACCTCTCCGTGGTGAGGGGCTTCCTGAGGACCTGTTTCCTATTCTGCCCTCAATCCGATTCAGGACTCCAGGGAACACACTGTGGTTCCCTTAATTGGAAGTGAGTCTGGGATTCATGCACCCCACTTCCCTTTCAGACATCATTATACACAGAGTGGCACCACTAACATCACCATGTCAGAGAACAGCAATGTTTTGCAGTTGAGGTGAGGTCACCCCTTTGCCACACACATTCAATACTAAAACTGTCACACGCTACACACATTTAAACTCACATCTGCATTCTAAGAGCAGTTGTGACTTTAAAGTAGCATTACGTCTCCTAAAGCTCTTTATTCAGAGTATTGTTGTTGATGTGTCGTAACGTGTTACAGTGAAAACTAAAATTGCCTTTTACCTTCAGTTTTTACATCGTTAATCTTAGGAATACTTCACTGAATTATTGTGTTAAATATAAATAAATTATGAAAAAAATGAAACTTTACTAAGCTGAAATGATTTTGATCTGATGAACTTCAAATAATAAACTTTTATTTTTACAATATAAGTCCGTTAAGGAGTTAACCTGGCACATGTATGACTTGACATATCTGTGTATTTGTGTTGAATGTTCCTCTAGGATGTCCAACATGAGACACAACTGGAATCCAACCAGACTGAACACTGAGTCATCACTTCAACACTGACTCCAGGTACAGACCTGTTTTTATTACTTACAAACAATCAAAGCAAAGTATTGCACATAATAAATAATGTATTAAATAATATATGCAATACTTTTAATGTGTAAGAACTCCATACTGTACATTCATTGTCTTGGTGGTGCACAGTTTAATCCAAAAGCATATTCAAATACATAGTTGAATATCCACAGAAAATAAGGATACAAACTTGGTTCATAAGTGTTGGGACATAGATTTTGTGAAACCAAAGTTCGGCCACATGTAGACAAAGCCTGATGCCGTATGTTCTTTTGTTCTGGAGCAAGCCTCCCGAACTCAGTCTCCCAGGGTGCAACATGTTCTCTTTGTTCTTGAGAAAGCCAAGGAACTCAGTCTCGCAGGATGCAGGTGGTCCTTTTGTTCCAGACAACTTCACACAGAGGTGTGAAAAACCACAAGTGTCAGCTCCAATTGCTCCCTCTGGCCCATGACCTGTGAGGTCCCCAGGCCAATATAAGCCAAGGTCTGCCCCAATTCTTCCTTTTTCCATCAACCCTTCAAGGACAGCAAGCGGCCAGCCCTTTTCTCCTTCATCGCTGAGGGGGGGCCGGGCTGGTCCAGCTCAAATCTTCTCTTCCCACCCAACAACCGGAGGTCAGAGGTGCAGCTTCCAACTCATCTCTTCAAGGAAACTGCCACACATCTCAAGTTTTTCCAAACTCCTAGCAGCGACTCGATGTCCTGCAGGTAAGTTTCAACCTGCAACCGAGCCCCACAGCTCCACAGAACCGCGAACACAGAACCAAGACGTCACAGAATTGCGAACAGAACTGCAACTCCCTTTTCCCCTTTCTAAGGATTGGTAACATAATCTGGGCTTAATAATTATACAAGGCGGAGCAAGACTGTTTATTTGATTCTGAGTGGAGTTTATAAATTCATAATAAATGTTTTTCTTTCACAAATGTTCTTTTATTAATGTCGCATAAGTGAATTTTGCCAACCGCTACACTCTCAAGAACTCCATAACCTTCACTGTTCATTATATAATCTTTAATAGTAAATATTCAGATTTCTAATTGAACTAAATCTAAATGAGACTGATCTTAATCGATAAATTGGGTATCTTTTCCCTTCCTTTGAAGGGTGGTGCCCCGAGGTAACTTTAACCAATTAAAGTTATGATTTAATATTAATAATTTAAAAATTAATGTTATATATTTTATTTTGATAACCAAATTTATTGAATGCCTAAAGGCACACCATTCTATGGTATACATTTTAAGCATTATTGCACAACATAAGTAGCACTTTGTCTACAATAATGCCATACTTTTATGTTTCTTATCATTTTATTAGGGACGGACGAGCCTGAAGGACACAGCTGTGCTGACCATGCTCTGTCTCTTAAGGCAAAGAAGAAAAATAAAACACTGGGTTCTTATCTAAAGTGTATCAAATCAGAAATGAAAAGATAAACATTGTTCTAATAAGTGTAATTTTTTTTTAACCAACCATAATGAATATAGAAATGTACTCTATTATCCATGACACTTAGCAATGAGCCAACTCTAAACTGTTGCAGGCCATCTTTAGTTAAGGGAGGAAAACATTAAGTGTTGTGCAGATGAAGCTGGTGAAGGTCGTCCTCATGTTGACCAGCCTGAAGCTCAGATCTCCACCATGTTGTGGCTGAGGACATCAGGTGCTGCAGTGCTTCATCTAATGAGAAGAAGAAACTCCACTGTTAAAGAATGTTTTGTGTTGTGTATGAAGCTCCACAGATTTCAGACAGAACCGATGTTCTGGGCTCTGGGTTTGTACCCTCATGGTTAAATGCACATATTGTAAGTCGGTTTGGATAAAAGTACTGAAAGAAATAAAACATTGTACAAATAGATAAAATGTCTTTCTACTTCCCTCAGTGTGAAAACATAATTATATAATTAATATGAGAACTGTTTACGTCACTGGTGTGTGGAGATTATAACTGTCTAATTCACTCTAAAATTCCATAACAGGCTAAATAAACGAGGTGGCAATAGTAATGGTGGATTTACCAGCCTGTATCAGAACATTTGTGAAACATAGTTACTATCACATGAAACTTACACATGTAGCGTATTGATATTAACTTATTAAAATAAAAAATCAAGTCACAGCCAAACACACGACTGTGTCAGGTTCTGTCAGTTTAGTTTGTGTATTTCTGCCTCTGTGTTTTCTGTTTCCTGTTTTATTTTGTAGTCTCTGTTCCTTGTGGGTGGTTTCTGTCTTCACTTCCTGTCTTGGTGATTGTGTTTCTAACTCCTCATGTGTTGCACCTGTGGCCAATTACCCCTGCCTTCCCTGTGTGTATTTAAGCCTCTGTCCTTCCCCTTGTCCGCTGTCGGGTTGTCTGTTTTTCAAGCTGTGTTCCATGTTGCTGTTTTTCCTGCTGTGTTTTTGGTGCTTTCCTGTCCTGCGTTCCTGCCATGTCCTGTTCTCCTGAGTCTAGTAAGCTTCCTTGTGTTTTTGTCTTCTTGTTCTAGTTCTTGTCTTTTCAGTGTTTCAATTCCTTTAGTGTTTGTTTTGCGTTTTGTTAAGTTAAAGTCTCTTTTTGCATTAAATACACCTTTTGTTATATACCTCTGCTACTGGGTCCATCTCCTTTCCTCAAGTCGTAACAGACTGTAGTTAACTTGCTTCAATCTGTTCATTAGACATGTTAAATAAATGGTAACTTTTATAACGATTACATATTAAAAACCACTTGAGGCATGTAAGCAAATGATTATGATGATAGATAAAGCTATAGGTTTTGTTGTATAGTTTCAAGGTTACTTACCTTGAGAGTTCAGTGAGTTTTGTGACTCAGCTGCTCTTCAGGCCAACTGCAGGGAGTTTGACCCCAGGACAGACTGGGTGGATTCCTACTTATTGACCAGATAATCTGCGGATTATGCTAATTGCATAAATATCCTGCCACGCAACTCAAAGCATTCTCTAAGTCTTATTTGAATTGGAAACCAGAAGGTACTATTCAGGTGAAATAAACTACTAAAGCATAAGTAGGTAGACTGAGTCGTATTTGAGTTGAAAAGAACTCACAGGAAATTACTTTGATTTAGTATTTGTTTTTTATTTTTGAGCCAAACACCAAACAACGGATTCAGTTCCAGTTTCCCAAAGTGACAAAAACACATCTCAGCTTTAGACTGTTGATCAAACAAAAATTGATATACGAGAATTTTCTATGAATTGATAAAATAATGGTCAGAGGAAGAAATGATGATGATGAAGCTGAAGCCTGAATGACCATGGAGACCAACCCTGGACCTGAAGAGCATCACATGCTGTTGCTTCATTCCTCCAGGTGACTAACATTTGGATTGTGCAGTTTGTAAATTGAGGTTTGGCGATGACTCTTATCAGGAGGTCACATGTTTGCAACTTGATATTTAATGTACATATACAACTCAGAGCGACATCAACCACACTCAACCATCTGACACTTCCCTGAATGACTTTGCATTGACACACACTTCAGTGTGTGAAACAGAGATACAGTATATATACCTCATATGTAATCAGACACATAAGAAATGTGTGTGTTGGAAAGTGGAAACACACATTTCAATCAGAATACTTGTTTAAATCATATTGTAACACATCACAAATGGAACAGTTATAAAACCAAATCAGATCCCACCTGTAAACACCACACACCTTTCAGATTTGTTCAATATAAAAGTTAAACCTTACAAAAAGCTGCAGATATTCACAAGGATGTTTATATGAAATCTGTCTGCTCACATTTGCACCTGATTAGAGACATAAACCCCCACCAAAAACCATGAAAGAAGACTTGGTACAGTCTGAAGTGATCAATATAAAACAGGTATTTCCCACACGCTGCTGATTTAACTCTCAAATGTTGGCAAAGGCTGGTATTTGACCTTTGACACTTTGGCTCTGTACATGACCACTCCGCAGACCATGCCGACGGCTGCCAGAACACATCCAGCGATGAACACCAGGTTCAGATTCAGGTTGGTCGCTGAAGAAAAGAGAAACACAATGTGAGTCGAGCTTTGGCCAAAATCAGGCTGGGATTCTGACGAGGCAGGTGGGCTCCAGGCGGGTCATACCTGTGGCTCTGACGCTCTCTGCCGATCTCCGTAAGCGCAATGGCCCCTGGGAAACGAAGTGACTGGCACTCTGGATGACAGCCTCTCTCTTGGAACGTGGGGGGCTTGTCGACGTAGAGTTGATGCAACCTTTGGAACACCTGGTGTTGGAGTTCCCTGCTTCACACATCATGACCGAGCAGCTGATGTACACCTGAACACAACAAGACACGCCCCTGATATGTCAGCAGACGTACAGATGTAGAGTCAAACCTCTGCTCTACTTTATCCTCAGTAACTGTGTCAGGTTTTTAGAACCTGTATAGTGCTGCCACTAACGACTATTTTTCCATCGATTAATCTGTCGATTATTTTACTGATTAGTTGATTAATCTAAACTGTAATTTCCCTCCCAAAACAAAATTTACCATTTCAGTTCATTTTATTTTGACAACAACAAACTGTATATGTCATTGTATAATGCAGCACAAAACAAAATGTAAAGAAACTCAGGCTAGCTCTTTTCTTAGAAACTATGTTTCCAGCTTCAGAGAAGAGACGCTTGGAAGGTGTTGATGTGGCAGGTACACACAAATAAGACTTTGCCAGAACAGCAAGAGAGGGAACCCTTGCCTCATTTGCTATCCACCACTGCAGAGGATCTGTACTTTTAAGCAGTTTATCTATTAGATGAGCTGTTATGCCGAGGTAGTTATGGTTGCTTACTGATGTCCAGTGGTCTCCTGTCAGTGCAATAAATGAAGCTCGTGCCAGATGCTCCACTTTCGTTGCCTTTTCACTTCCATAGAGTTCATGGATTCTTGTGACAATAGTTCCCCTCGAAGGCGTTTTGTAGGATGAGTCCCCTGAGACATTCTGGATAATGTTTCGAAGCCCCTTATCTTCACTAAGTTGATGGGTCTGCAGTCTATTGCGACCCATTTAGCTATTAGCTATTAGTTAGCTTAGTTGTTTTTGTTTTGTTGACAGAGCCGGCTCTGCTGCACTCCGCCAGTGTAGCTTGACGAGCACAGCTTGATCTTGTCTCAGTGTTAGCGTCTGTGTTAGCAAAGATGTGCTTTGCAAGAAGATGATACTTCAGACTTGTTGTACTACTATGGAAAGACAGTTCATCACTGCAGTATGTACACACAACTTTAGTTTTATCTAAACTGCCATTCCGAAGCTTTTTGAATCTAAATTTGCCGTTAAGCACACCGGGCCCATCTCCTCACTCATCACTTCACTACTTCTTCACCCACAGGCAGGTAGACGTTTCCAGATTAATCGCACGCGTTAACGTTGACGTGATCAATAAAACAAAAAAAAAGATGCTTTGGTTTAAAATATTGATGTTGAAGCATTTTCAGCGTCTACGTCATCGATGACGTCGACTAATCACGGCAGCCCTAAACTTGTCCCATGAGAAAAATAAATTTATTAAACCATTTAGTTCGATCTGACAGGAGCTTGTTAGCCTAGATCAGTATATAGAAATGAAATAGAGGGAAACAGCTTATCTGGCTCTGTCCGTAGAAACAAGATCAAAACTGAAGCATCTCTGCACCTGACTAAATGCTTTGTTTCCCTGAACTATAGGTACAAGGGTAATATATATTTATATATATATATTTATACATATATATATGTATAAATATATGTATATATATACTACCATTCAAAAGTTTGGTGTCACCCAGACAATTTCGTGTTTTCCATGAAAACTCACACTTTTCTTTATCAAATGAGTTGCAAAATTAATAGAAAATATAGTCAAGACATTTACAAGGTTAGAAATAATGATTTTTCTTTGAAATATAAATTTTGTTCTTCAAACTTTGCTTTCGTCAAAGAATGCTCCATTTGCAGTAATCACAGCATTGCAGACCTTTGGCCTTCTAGCTGTTAATTTGTTGAGGTAATCTATAGAAATGTCACCCCACACTTCCTGAAGCCCCTCCCACAAGTTGGATTGGCTTGATGGGTACTTCTTGCGTACCATACGGTCAAGCTGCTCACACAACAGCTCAATGGGGTTGAGATCTGGTGACTGCGCTGGCCACTCCATTACAGACAGCTCACCAGCTGCCTGCTTCTCCCCTAAATAGTCCTTTAATAATGTGGAGGTGTGCTCTGGGTCATTGTCCTGTTGTAGGAGGAGATTGGCTACAATCAAGCGCTGTCAACAGGGTATGGCATGGTGTTGCAACATGGAGTGATAGCCTTCCTTATTTAAAATTCCTTTTACCTTGTACAAATCTCCCACTTTACCAGCACCAAAGCAGCCACAGACCATCACATGACCTCCACCATGCTGGACAGGTGGCGTCAGGACTCTTCCAGCATCTTTTCACCTGTTCTGCGTCTCATAAAAGTTCTTCTGTGTGATCCTAACACCTCAAACTATGATTCGTCTGTCCATAACACTTTTCCAATCTTCCTCTGTCCAATGTCTGTGTTCTTTTGCCCATATCAATCTTTTCTTTTTATCGGCCAGTCTCAGATATGGCTTATTCTTTGCCACTCTGCTTAGAAGGCCAGCATCCTGGAGTCGCCTCTTCACTGTAGACGTTCACATTGGCCTTTTGCAGGTTCCATTTAAAGAAGCTGCCAGTTGAGGACTTGTGAGGCGTCTATTTCTCAAACTAGAGATTCTAATATACTTGTCGTCTTGCTGAGTTGTGCACCGGGGCCTCCCACTTCTCTTTCTACTCTGGTTAGAGCCCGTTTGTGCTGTTCTCTGAACGGAGTAGTTCACACCGTTGTAGGACAGTTTCAGTTTCTTCGCAATTTCTCGCATGGAATAGCCCTCATTTCTAAGAACAAGAATAGACTTGGGAGTTTCACGTGAAAGTTCTAGTACTTTTTCTGGCCATTTTGAGAGTATAATGGAACCCACAAATGTGATGCTCCAGATACTTAACCAGCTCAAAGGAAGGCCAGTTTTATAGCTTCTCTCAGCAGCTAAACAGTTTTCAGCTGTGCTAACATAATTGCAAAAGGGTTTTCTTCAAGGGTTTTCTAATCATCCATTAGTCTTCTAAGGCGATTAGCAAAACAATGTACCATTAGAACACTGGAGTGATAGTTGCTGGAAATGGGCCTCTAAACACATATGTAGATATTTCATTAAAAACCAGATGTTTCCACCTAGAATACTCATTTACCACATCAACAATGTATAGAGTGTATTTCTGATAAATTTAATGTTATCTTCATTGAAAAAAACAGTGCTTTTCTTTGAAAAATAAGGACATATCTAAGTGACCCCAAACGTTTGAACGGATATACTGAATATATTAATTCATGTACACTGTCCCTTTTTAATAAACAAAAGAAGTTCTAATCCAAAGCTGACCTGATTGTGCAGTCCGATGAACTTGAAGGCCTCCATGCTGAACTTGAATTCTTTCTGGGCAGCGGGGGAGTGGATCTGAAGAGTTGGATCCATTTGACACCTTTTCAAAGGAAGAAGAAAGGAAAAAACTCGGTAAGAACAGTGCCCCTGCACTTAAATGCCACTGGGGGGAGCATAGGTGACAAAGAGACTCACACCGTCATTCAAAGGCCCAGCTAGCTGCAAATCTCTTATATTTTACGTCCTTTCTTGAAGGCACCTTTACCCTGACAACCAACATCTACCTTCAAACAGTAGAGTGTGTTTTCATACCCATTTTCAAAGATGGAGTAGGTTGGGCGGTAGTTGGGGTTGTCGTATGGTGCAGCGCGGCAGGACTCCAAAAACAGCTGTGTGTTGTTGACCGAGGAGGTGGCCTTGATCTTCATGTAAATCCTGTTCCCAATGTCGTACTCTAGAGGATATGCTGCTGGATCAATCATGGTTTGGAACTGGTTGTTAGGGTAGAACTCAAACTGGTAGGTGAACGTGCCGAAGCCCTTCTCCCACACAGTGATGTTCTTCCTGTGTGCCACGAAGCTCATTGACACTTTTCCTTGTTTTGGGTACTGGCAGTAGAACTGCACCTCCAGCTGGTGCTTTCTGGTGATCAGGTCTCCGGGGTTGTCCACCGTGGTGATTTCGTTCTTGAAGATGAGGTTCTCCTCGTCTTCCTGCAGGACAGAAAGTTACGAATTCAGTCCTCATGCAGTAACCGACAAACAAGAAGCAGCACTGGTAACTGAGTGTGTAGTGAGATGACACGAGGCCCTCGCTACCTCGATCTGAGTGCCGCAGGCGTTGAGGGGGATGATGGCGATGATGTGAGTGCTGTTGGAGTGTCTCTGGAGGCTGCAGGCCGTGTTGGAGGGATCATTGAGCTGCATATGATCCTCATGGAGTCGAGGGAATGAGGCTTTCTCAACCGATACTGTCATTGAGGACTCGTTGCAGATCACATGGGATTTAACTGGAACAAAACAAGTACATTTTAAACCATGATTACTGATATTTAGTCTATATTTCATATTGATGTTTTTTAGATGTTAATTCTGCTATTATTTTGTTGTTGACAGGATAACCATGACGACATCAGCCTTATTGTACGGTGTGTAGTTCAGGCCGGTGTTTTTCTGCCCTCTGCTGGTCAAAAATTGCTTAATGCAGCTTTCAGTTGTGCTAAAACAACATAGACTCTTGACCAGTGTTAATTTCGTTGACGAAAACTATAACGAAAAATATTCGTTGACGAACCTTTTCCCATGACGAAGACGAGACGAAGACATAACGAAAACGGATCTTTGAAAATAAAAACTATGAATAAATCTATTTTAACTTTCGTTGACGAGATGAGACGAGACGAAAATGTTGGTGGTTGACTAAGTCACAAATTTTTTTAAAACATCATCGTATCAGGCTGTCATGAAGTATCAGTAGCGGGCGTGCGTGCGTGTGTGTGTGTGTGTGTGTGTGTGTGTGTGTGTGTGTGTGTGTGTGTGTGTGTGTGTGTGTGTGTGTGTGTGTGTGTGTGTGTGTGTGTGTGTGTGTGTGTGTGTGTGTGTGTGTGTGTGTGTGTGTGTGTGTGTGTGTGTGTGTGTGTGTGTCTGCGCGCTCCCAGATAGCGCACCGGTCCGTAGCTCCGCCCCGCGCAGTCGCTCAGAGAGACACAGTTAGAGCAGAGCTCGTTCTCGTGGAGCAGCCTCTCAGTGACCGACTGCTTCTTAACTATGGAAACAGTGAAAACACAGAGTTTCTCTGGTTTCAGCTGCTCAGAGATCAGCGCCGCAGCTTCTTGATCAGAGCAGAAGCTGCAGTTGGTTTCTACCGAGCTGCAGTTTCTGTGTCCCCCTCCAGTCTGACCTGCTCTCACTTTTTGTTTTCACATTTAAAACTAAATATATATTTTTAAGCTATTAGGCTGCAGCTATATGTTTTTATAGAAAAGGCGTTTAATGTGGCTATTAAATGTGACTAAAACTAGACTAAAATGTAATTTGTTTTCGTCGACTAAAACTACACTAAAACTAAGAAGGATAAAAATGACTAAATGTGACAAACTTATTTTCATTTTCGTCAAAAGACTAAAACTGAGACTAAATCAAAAATAGCTGCCAAAATTAACACTGCTCTTGACAGTGATGTATCCTGGTGACTCACCTTTTTCACTCCTGGCTTCCACAAGAACACACCTCATCTCGGACTGATAGACGGCAGGCCTGAAAAACATTTGTGAATACATGTGAGAAGTTAAACGATGGTTTCTTATGCACATGATCGTGTCGACAGAGAACTGAAGTCCGAGACTCACGGTTTGACTGCTTCAACAGCAAAGCAGATCACAAAATGTTGTCCGTGGTCATCTGGGAGCGGCGTCCACCTGAGGACAAACTCTCCCGGTGTGGTCTGGTGCTTGCTGATGTTCGCCGGCCCACTGACGATGATATTATTTATTCTGTGTGAAAACAGAACACAGTTATCTTGCTTGCTGAGATGTTTTGTTGCCACAAGGCCTCAGCGAACTCGTTGGTTCTCACTTACGTTGCATGTTTGGCCTGAGCTTTGACTCTGATTTCCAATTCCTTGTTGACCTCTGCTAGGAAATGAGCTCCATTTGCAGGTGTTGGGGGCAGAAGCTTGGGCAGGAAATCTCCCTCCTGACAGGATGGAGCGGGGGGTCCACTGGAATTATTGAACAGCAATTAGCAAACTGCTACTGAGTCTTTTATTCGTTGTAAAATCTAAATAAAGTCACAGCTACGACTAAATTGTAATTTTTTTATTAAATGAAGAACATGTTGTTCTAAAGCAAGAAATGCAAAGTTTAGGGAAATGCAAAGATTTTCTTAGTGAAGAAATTAAACTTCTCACGAATAAAACAAATGTAAAAAGTAAAAATAAATTACAAAAATAACATAAACACGAAACGTTTGACAGAAATGTAATGATGAAAATCATGCGATGTGTTACAGTAAGACTCTTTCTGCTGTATTTCCTCAGACAGGATGCTCCAGAGCTTCAGAGCTCTTCTCTATACCTGTGTTCCCTGAAGTCCTCCACCCAGAATCTGTATCAGCTCAAGGCTTCTGCCAGAGGCTCTCAAAGTACATGAAGGGTTGTACGAGTATAAAAGATCAGAAAAACACTGAGGAAGTGATTGAATCAAAAAACTCTATTCTATCAAGTACAGGAAGCCATGGTCTCAGTATTTTGTGAACATGTGTCACACATTAGGGCGTTCTTAGAGGTCCAACACTTATAAAGACTTTTATCTCACTGAGCCCAGAGCAGCAGCAAAAGGACCTTTGCTTGGTAGGACTTAAAAAGAATTGGCTCATTAAATATATTGTCAAGTGTCAGGAAAAGTAAAAACTTACTTACCAAGAAAAGAGAATTGCATAGGAAGTTTGCTGAGAGGAGCTGTGGTTGGGGGTGGGGTCCTCGCGGTCCTCGGAACCCTGTAGGATCTGGATCCGTCTGCGTATTGCAGATTGATGTGGCCTTGTGGGAAATCCTCCACCATCAACTCAAGTCCAAAAGCGTTGCTGTTGGCTTGGGTGTAGTTGTAGTGCAATGTGCAAGATCCCTACAATGTGAATATTTATTATTAATGGGAGGCCAAGCATCAATACATTAGAGTACAAAGTATGGAGATTCACATTCCTCAGCTGACCTGGTCTAAGAGGAAGCCTGGTGGCAGGTTGCACTTGTCGCATTCCGTCCCGCTGACCTTTCCATATCGACATTGAACTTTGTCCCCATCAGGATCAAAAGACGTGAGCTTGTATGTCCGAGGGCAGTTCTGAGGAACTCTTGAATGGACACGATAACAGGAGTTAGTGAAAATAACAAAAGATTGAATCATCAGTGTTTAAAACAAATTCAAATTCTCCAGTGTTTGTGATAAAAGGGTGAAAGGTCGACAGGTTTCCAGGTATCTGCAGGAGACTTACCGGAGGAAAGGTAGGAGGCCGATGTCTGGTGATCTGTTTGGTTTCCCGGTGTCAGACCTCTTTCCAAGATCTACCTCAGTGAGCAGATACCAGCTGCCAACATTATTGGCCGTTGAGCGCCAACAGCAGCCACTTGCCCTGGTGTGTGTGGAGCAGATCGAGGTGTGTGAACATGACTGTTGTCAAGCAGCGATGATAAATAAAAGAATGCTCCACAAAGTGTATTCAGTGAATACATGTTAAGAGCAGAAAGGTGAAGCAGGTTTATTTATGAAGGACATTTCATACACAGAAGAAGATTCAAGGTGCTGCTTAAAGACCAAATTCAATATGTTTTTATAGTTTGAAATATATCGTCATGTTTTTAACTCTTTGAGATGTATCCCCCTGATTCCGAGGACGTCCCAAACCATAAACAGTACAAGGGACAGTACCAGCAAACAAGTCCATCGCAGTTGTCAATTGTACTGGAATAAAACCAGTTTTAACTTAGTCTCACTAATCAGCAAGTGAAAGTTAAGTAGCTTGTAAAAGACTCACCTCATCTGAAAAGGTTTGTCACTGCTAACATTAGTCGTGAAAACTGTTTCAGTCTCACAAGTCGTTACTGGCGTGTTGGTGTTTTTGTCAATCACACCCGACGGACTTTTAACGACATTGAGACAGTTGCTCCCAGAGCAACTCCACGACAGGTAGTCACAGGTCTTGAAGATTGACCTGCTGTGAAGGTCCACCTGCAGGGAAAGATCAGAATCAACACTGTGCTTCCAGGTGGCTGCTCTGGAACTAAGTCCAGTAACTAAGGCTGGTAACTTAGTGAAGTAACTAAGGTCGGTAACTAAAGCCAGTAACTAAGTCCAGTAACTAAGTCCAGTAACTAGGGCCAGTATCTTAGGCCAGTAACTAAAGCCAGTAACTAAGGCCAGTAACTAAGGCCGGTAACTAAGGCCGGTAACTAAAGCCAGTAACTAAAGCCAGTAACTAAAGCCAGTAACTAAGGCTGGTAACTAAGGCTGGTAACTAAAGCCAGTAACTAAGTCCAGTAACTAGGGCCAGTAACTAAAGCCAGTAACTAAAGCCAGTAACTAAGGCTGGTAACTAAGTCCAGGAACTAGGGCCAGTAACTAAAGCCAGTAACTAACCGTGAACATGTTTAATCGATTTCATCTGTCTTATTATTGTTTTATTCTCATGTAATTTGTCAAGGACTCTGTAACCCTGTCTAGATAAGTGCTCAACAATTATAATAATTATTATTGTTGTTATTATTACTTTGTCTTGTTGAAAAGCTATTTAGGGGCGAGAGTCGGAAGTGTATCCAAATCTTTATCAATTTCAAATGTAAAATTTCTAAAACTACTATTATTATTAAATCAATTAATTTTTTTGTGGCCTTGATCCTTAACTAGAAAATCAAACCAAAGAAATAAAGCTCCCACAAACAAAAGACATCAGTAATAATGAAGACGAATAAGACATTTCTATCACGGACCAGATTCACACATTGTCTCGATGTCATCATTGTATCTCTCACCTTGTAGGTTCCATCAGGGTTTTGTCCTCTGTAGGTGTAGGTCGCACTTGTCCCTAATAGATGTGATGCAGACGCCAGTGAGACCAGGAGCAGCTGAAGTAGGAGCACCGCTGTGGAAGCCATGATGCAGAGAACTGGTCTGTGTCCCGGGTGCCTCTCACATCCACCTGCAGCATCTTATATACTCTGGATATACTCTATACTATATAAGCTGGAGTTTGATGGAATGTACATTCGGGTTGAAAACAATGCAGCACCTGCAGAACCGGTTTGAACGTAAACTTTTGTTACGTGATTGTTATTGAGCACATTTACACGTAACAAGCTCCAACAATACTTTAGAATCGTCTGAGCAGAGGAACAGGTTTTCCTGATTTCATATGAAGTTAAAGTTGCTTCACACTTCTTATATGAGTGAATTGACATTAGAAGAAGTTAGTACATGGATGCAGGTGTATTCACAGAAACTAGTCCAGATAAGGTCACAGAACTTTACAGAAGTGGGTTTGAGATCCCATGAAGTTTCAGTTCGGTGTGTGGACCAACTCATCTACAGTAAACTCATGTGTGGACTCATGCAAGAAGAGAGCAACTGTATTTCTGTTGGGAAACCAAATAGAATCCAGTGGTTCGGGTCTTTCAAAGCTTATTAAAACATTTAATAAGCTTTATTGATTAAGCTTTATTGTCCGACCTGGGAGAAGCTTCCCTGACATGTGACGTCCTCTGAGGTCTCTACCTTCTCTTCCTGGTCTGAGGTTTTCTTGGTGGTTTTTCTTCAATCTTGATGAAGGTAAAAGGCAGTTGATGGCTTTGTCCAGCCCAGTGAGACAAATGGTAATTTATGAATAAGGTCTATACAAATACAATTTGATTAACTGTCTCTTCTTAGTACGATTTGGTATGGTAGTGATATCATCTGGTGTACAAGCCCTTTATTGGTCACGTCAGGTATTGGTTCTGTCCTGTGAGCAGGAACTTGAGTACGTGTTGTTTTGCAGTCGCACATTTCGCCGTGCGCACCGTCAAACACTGTCTAAATCGAATGCTTGCACCATGTCGTTGCTCAGTGCCCGTAAAATGTCCGCGATGTAGCCTAACCTAGACCAACTAACTCGACTTCGCACTACGTTACCCATCACTCATGGCACTCATATGCAGACCAAACAAGCAACAAATTCCAAGTGTTTTCTTCTCTGGCCAGTGTCTCAGCTCCGAGTACAGTGACATTGAGAGTGTTTTAAAGATTAATGGCGGGTTAAACTCTCCTTTTAAAGTCCAGAGAGGAATCAGACAGGGCTGCTCCATATCTGGCATGCTGTACTCCCTAGCCATAGTCTGTGCAGCCGCTCCTGCACAGACTGAGGGAACAGCTGTCAGGTGCAAATCTCACAGGGTGTCCACAAGCTGTGAAAGTCTCTGCTTATGCTGACGATGTCATGGTCTTTGTTCAAAAACAAGATGACATCGAAATACTGGTTGAAGCTGTCGATTGTTTCAGCAAAATATCACCTGTAAAAACTAACTGGGGAAAAAGTGAAGCTTTAGCAGTGGGAACTGAGCTGAGCAGAATGCTTTTGTTACCGGGGAGGTTGACCTGAAATAAAGAAGGTCTAAAATATCTGGGTATTTATCTTGGGGATGAAACCTTCATGAGTTCAAATTGGGACAATGCTTTAGAGAAGGTAGAGGGACGACTTACAATATGGAAGTGGCTTCACCCACACATGTCGTTTAAAGGCCGCACCCTCATCATTAACAACCTGGTTTCCTCCATAATATGGCACCGACTGATATGTGTGGACCCCCCAGCACGTCTGCTGGCCAGAATACAGGCTGTGATGGTGGACTTCTTCTGGGACCGTCTGCTGGGTCCCACAGAGTGTCCTCCTTCTGCCTAAGGAGGAGGGGGGACATAGACTTGTCCACTTGGTGAGCAGGGGAGCCATCTTCAGGCTCCAGTTCTTCCAAAGACTCCTGTCTGGACCCGGGGACCTGGTCTGGAGACCAGTAGCCTGTGCCTTACTAGAGCGGTGTGGTGGGCTGGGCCTGGCTGAATCGTTGTTTCTCATGTATGTAAATGGATATAAGTTGGACAACATCCAGTTTTTTACAAAGGACTGCTCAAAGTGTGGGGACTGTTCCATAAGGACAGACTGAAGAACTCTGACTCTCTGCTCTGGCTCCTCAAAGAGCCAGTGGTTCACGGGACTCGGCTCCGGCTGGAAACAGCAGCTGACACACCCTGAACTTCTGTTGATCACTGCTCACTGTGATGGACTCATTCAGCCGGACACCAGTGATCCTCTTCCTGATGTAAACATTATTCCTGTCTTTAAATATGAAGGTTTTTTGTTAAAGTAAAAAAATGCCTCCTGTAACACACTGCGCACCATGACGGGTTAAAACAATGTATTATCTATTAGCTCTTCTCTTCTCTTCTCTTCTCTATAAATGAATGAGGACACAGCCATGCACTCTATCTCTGCTGCTTCTTTCAAATGAAGACAAGAAAGTACAACTTTAGAGGGAATTGATTAAATAAAAAAGTAAAACCGGTTTGAACATTAATTATTGGGACATGATTTTTATTGTTTTCCTGATTTCGAATGAAGTTAAAGTTCTGACTGTCAGGACAGAGCTGCTGGTTCACACTTCTTATATGAATGAATTGACAATAGAAGAAGTTCATACATCGATGCAGGTGTATTCACAGAAACTAGTCCAGACAAAGTCACAGAACTTTACAGGAGTGGGTTTGAGATCAACGCTTATTAAAACATTCAATAAGCTTTATTGATTAAGATTAGTAGATGTTTATGGGATGTTCTCTCACTGCATTTCTTCTTAATCCTTTGAAACAATACCCTTTCTTCAGAAAGGTAAAGGGTGTGACAGGCATTCAATCTAGTACGTGTCACTTATCAAGTGTGTTCTGAAATCCTGTTGGAGTGGCAGATACTCAGGTGTGTTCAATCAAGCTTCTCACATGATTAGACTAATTTGCCCCAGGCTCATACAGTCACAGGGATTGAAGTCGAAGCCATCACTTCTTTATGAGCATAGCTTGACAAGAATATGTTGCAACAGGTAATTAATAAATAGTCTCAGTCTATAAACTGTTTGCTCAGTGGCCAAGTGGATGTCACACTCTCATAAATACCATAGACAACTATGTGGTAGCCAACAGCCATACCGCTATGAACCTGGTGACACTCGACAGTCAATTCTCTCTTACTGCCAACGTTACTGCAGCAACCCGCTCGTGTAAATACATGCAACTCAGAAGGCGGCGCAGGTTCTGATAATTAGTCAGATTTACCTTTGGCCTCAGTGTCCCCTCAAGTTCAGACTGTATCCTTGATTATAAGAACAACATCGGCAAAGGGCCTAAAAATACACCAAGGAAAGAAAGAGTGCTTGATCGAAAGAGAGCAGGGATCTCGCATTGATTAGTCAATCAAATCAGTCGAGTGAAGTCCAGCGACCGGACTCAACCCGAAGTTCGCAGGTCATCAGTCCCCCTGTATCTGAGGAAGTTATCTCAAGCACATAGGCAGTAAGATAAGTGCCTATAGAGCCCACTCTGCCAGGAATAGCAACAAGGGAGAATAAACCTTTAGCAAACAAACCAAAAGTAAACTGGCCTGGAGCATCAGAAAAATCAAAATGGGAGGCCATCGATGCAGACCTAAGCACTATCCTGGAAAAGATAGAGGGCACAGATGAGACAAAACTTGAAAGAATGGGTAAAGTCATCTGTGACTCCAGAGTCCAGAAGACAGCTGGAAATAAAATGCCTGGTACAAGAGAGGATGCAGCTTCAAAGCAGTGGAAGAAGGCATCAGAGGAACAGAAAGAGGAAATGAACATACAGCAGGAGAACATCAAGAGATGACTGACAACCAAGAGGCAAGCAGAACGCCTTAGAACAGCTTGGAAAAGAAAAGAACAAGCAAGAAAATGTAAAAATAACATTTATTAATGTGTATGCTCCGACTGTAGGCACAGAAAGAGTAACTCTGCTAAACACTCTAAACTCTGTTGTTAACTCTATATATGTCTCGGCTGGACAGATTCTATTGTTTCAAACATCAAGCCAATGCTCGTCAGAGTTGCTCCATCCACCCAGTTGGCATTTCAGACCATTCACTTGTTCAGGTCTCAGTTTCTATCAAAAATAATAAATGCAGCAGTAGTTACTGACATTTCAATGAAGTGCTGCTTTCAGACAATGTTTTCAAAAATGCATTCAGTTTGTTTTGGAACAATTATTCAAAAACTAAATCTTATTACACCTCATTACAACAGTGGTGGGATATAGGAAAGGGTCAAATTAAGCATCTGTGCCTACAGTACACTCTCAATGTCAAAAGGGACATGACCAGGTCTATGAAAGCTCTGGAGAGAGAATAGTAAATCTGCAAGATCGAGCAGAATCCGCCGGAAACGGAGAACAAATTAAAGTTGTCAAGAACAAAAGGTCAGCTCTGTCAGACCTGTTGGGTTTTTCTGCTCAAGGTGCTCTGGTTCGCTCCCGGTTCCAGCATGTTGCCAAGATGGATGCTCCCTCTCACTTCTTCTTTGGCCTTGAACATAAGAACGGGCAAAAAAGACTCATGACCTCCCTGCGCTCCAACACAGGGCGACTTCTGCAGGAGTCTGCAGAGATTCGCAGATATGCTGTCAGTTTCTATGAGGAACTCTTCTCTTGGCACTGGAATCAGGAAGGGATTGAGGAGCTGCTCCCAGTCTCGCTCCTCCTCTGATAGTTGCTGGGCAAATCTTCACATAAACAAGCCTTGACTCAGCTGACGCCTTGTGGGTCTGTGCTATTGTTCATTAGAGTAAAGAATATTGTGTTCCTGCTCTATCGGCTGTATGTTCTGTTTGTGTAAACATGTGCATCCTCCAATCAAAACAAGGCCTTTATATCCGTCCCCCAGAACCTGGGGCAGCTCTCTGTGTGATGTTGACTGAAGCTAAGGGAGTTATGCTTTAATACAGGAAAGTTAGGTGTGAGAACAAGTTAAAGTTCAGTGTATCGTATGCCACAGATTAACAGTCTCCACAACAGGCAGCGGCTCTTATCAGACCTCTTATAAACAGGTGTGAGACTGACCAGCGATGTGACGTACACTCATTCTAACCAACTTCAAGATTAACACCAAGCAGCAAAGGTTATTAAGTCATAGTGTGAAGGCCATATATCTGGTCCAAACTGCTCCTGCCCCCACCCTCCTGCATTTGTTTAGAGTTCAGTTCTACTGCAGAGACACACACACACAGACAAAATTTAAAATCCCAACATTACACAACTGTTCCTGGTCCTGAGAGATGTGGACACTTATGATGGTACGTCAGCCACCTGAGATCTTCTGGTACGCCAAAATCAGCTCTTTGGTTTGCTTTGGTAATGAAAGAAGGTAGAATATCTTACAGATGTATCTTTTGATGTTGGAAAACACAAACAACCCTTTAAGTTTAGTGGACTTCATCAACCATTATGGATACTTGTACATTACATATCATCGTTTTACATTATAATTAAAATGTAAAATATATGATCAATCCTGATAATTGGAACTTAACTTTAAAAATAAATTGTAACTACGTATATAAGTGTAGTGCCACCTTCAGGTCACCTGCGCTGAACTTTTGTGGAAAACATGTAGGAGAATGTAGAGGAACTGTACTCAACTTAGGAAAGAAATGAACTGGAGCATCATGCAGAGTTCATCTGTCTGCCGGGGCCTCCTCAAGAACCACATTTCAATTCAACAGATCAAGATTTTTTGGGGATCTGAACCACACTCCTAAATATAAGAAACAAGATCTTTTCATCAAGATTCACGAGTTATTCTCTGCGAAATCAATTCCAAATAAATGTCCTACTTCAAAATTATAAAGAAGGCGATAAGAAAATTAAAAAAAATTGTCCAATTAAATGATAACAAACACAGAATAAACTCACACAGAATTAGGTTTATTATAATGTGATTAAGGCTTCAATCAGCGAATGTCTTCATCATACATTTATCGTAAATAAAATCCCATTTAAATTGCAGAAATATATGATTTCACCATTACAGCAGTGATATATTTAGCTGTTGGTAAAGTTTTGCTGATGTGACACTATTTTATTTCATCATTTTCAAAATCTTGCGCATTTTTATCAGGTGTGAAGGTATTTTAACTTTCAGTGGAAAAACCATTTATCACATTAAATGAAACTGGATTTGTAGAATCATGCCCAGATAGTTTGACCAGTTCTTTAATAGGCAGATTAGGTCTGAATCTGTTGATGTTTTGTTCACACAGGTAAACCATGTAATTACAAAGAGTAACCAGGCCTGTAGAGTATTAAGTATTTCAGCATCCTCATTGTTTGAATACACCTGTGTTTCATAAGGTCATACCTTACTGACTATTGGGCCTCGCCTCACTCGTTTCACGCACCAGTAATTCTTAAAACAATTCCAACACCAGATACAACAGAAAACCAGTTGGACAAGTCTAAAAGATTTGTGCAGCTACAAATAAAATCAATGCTGAGAAAGAAGTCACCGATTCTTATGTTCCTCAGCTTTTCTTGAAGTTATGCTTCATGGCTTGTGCCCTGTAATATAAGACTTCCTGCAACTTCACCACTGGATGCATTTAATCTTTTACTTTTAGTTATCAATGCCTGAAATTATGAGAGCGTGGCGGTCGTCTTCCTTTCTCCTCCGCCTGAAGTAGTTAACAGCCACAGCCATCAACAATCGACAATAGAAGAAGTTCATACATCGATGCAGGTGTATTCACAGAAACTAGTCCAGACAAAGTCACAGAACTTTACAGGAGTGGGTTTGAGATCAACGCTTATTAAAACATTCAATAAGCTTTATTGATTAAGATTAGTAGATGTTTATGGGATGTTCTCTCACTGCATTTCTTCTTAATCCTTTGAAACAATACCCTTTCTTCAGAAAGGTAAAGGGTGTGACAGGCATTCAATCTAGTACGTGTCACTTATCAAGTGTGTTCTGAAATCCTGTGGGAGTGGCAGATACTCAGGTGTGTTCAATCAAGCTTCTCACATGATTAGACTAATTTGCCCCAGGCTCATACAGTCACAGGGATTGAAGTCGAAGCCATCACTTCTTTATGAGCATAGCTTGACAAGAATATGTTGCAACAGGTAATTAATAAATAGTCTCAGTCTATAAACTGTTTGCTCAGTGGCCAAGTGGATGTCACACTCTCATAAATACCATAGACAACTATGTGGTAGCCAACAGCCATACCGCTATGAACCTGGTGACACTCGACAGTCAACTCTCTCTTACTGCCAACATTACTGCAGCAACCCGCTCGTGTAAATACATGCAACTCAGAAGGCGGCGCAGGTTCTGATCCAGGTTCTGGTCCAGGTTCTGTAACTCACGCCTAGACTACTTTAATAGTTTGCCCTGTGGAAGTTAGCTACAGATCCTGCTCCAGACCATAAGATTAACAATAACATCAACTGGCGGTAGGCATTAATTAGTGCGGCAGAACGTACATTGCGTCTTCTCCATCTTGTCCTATGTTCTAAACTGGCACAGTGTTTAGTTTAAAAAGGCAAAGAGGTAACGATGTCTGATCTTCAGAGTGACCACATGGGTTTCATAGTTCTGCCATACAAGCCCGTAGCCAGTCAGATTTACCTTTGGCCTCAGTGTCCCCTCAAGTTCAGACTGTATCCTTGATTATAAGAACAACATCGGCAAAGGGCCTAAAAATACACCAAGGAAAGAAAGAGTGCTTGATCGAAAGAGAGCAGGGATCTCGCATTGATTAGTCAATCAAATCAGTCGAGTGAAGTCCAGCGACCGGACTCAACCCGAAGTTCGCAGGTCATCAGTCCCCCTGTATCTGAGGAAGTTATCTCAAGCACATAGGCAGTAAGATAAGTGCCTATAGAGCCCACTCTGCCAGGAATAGCAACAAGGGAGAAGAAACCTTTAGCAAACAAACCAAAAGTAAACTGGCCTGGAGCATCAGAAAAATCAAAATGGGAGGCCATCGATGCAGACCTAAGCACTATCCTGGAAAAGATAGAGGGCACAGATGAGACAAAACTTGAAAGAATGGGTAAAGTCATCTGTGACTCCAGAGTCCAGAAGACAGCTGGAAATAAAATGCCTGGTACAAGAGAGGATGCAGCTTCAAAGCAGTGGAAGAAGGCATCAGAGGAACAGAAAGAGGAAATGAACATACAGCAGGAGAACATCAAGAGATGACTGACAACCAAGAGGCAAGCAGAACGCCTTAGAACAGCTTGGAAAAGAAAAGAACAAGCAAGAAAATGTAAAAATAACATTTATTAATGTGTATGCTCCGACTGTAGGCACAGAAAGAGTAACTCTGCTAAACACTCTAAACTCTGTTGTTAACTCTATATATGTCTCGGCTGGACAGATTCTATTGTTTCAAACATCAAGCCAATGCTCGTCAGAGTTGCTCCATCCACCCAGTTGGCATTTCAGACCATTCACTTGTTCAGGTCTCAGTTTCTATCAAAAATAATAAATGCAGCAGTAGTTACTGACATTTCAATGAAGTGCTGCTTTCAGACAATGTTTTCAAAAATGCATTCAGTTTGTTTTGGAACAATTATTCAAAAACTAAATCTTATTACACCTCATTACAACAGTGGTGGGATATAGGAAAGGGTCAAATTAAGCATCTGTGCCTACAGTACACTCTCAATGTCAAAAGGGACATGACCAGGTCTATGAAAGCTCTGGAGAGAGAATAGTAAATCTGCAAGATCGAGCAGAATCCGCCTGAGACGGAGAACAAATTAAAGTTCTCAAGAGCAAAAGGTCAGCTCTGTCAGACCTGTTGGGTTTTTCTGCTCAAGGTGCTCTGGTTCGCTCCCGGTTCCAGCATGTTGCCAAGATGGATGCTCCCTCTCACTTCTTCTTTGGCCTTGAACATAAGAACGGGCAAAAAAGACTCATGACCTCCCTGCGCTCCAACACAGGGCGACTTCTGCAGGAGTCTGCAGAGATTCGCAGATATGCTGTCAGTTTCTATGAGGAACTCTTCAACAGGGAGTTCCAAGAGAGAACAGGGGTCTTATTTATAACCGTTGCGTGCGCACAAAACAGGGCCTTAAATGTGCGAACGCCACTTCTCACGCAAACGTGATTTATTTACACACAAACTCTGACCCATGCGTACAAACGTTTTGGAGATGGGAAAGTGGCGATGCAGACGTGAGGTGATGAACTGAAGCAGATTATTGATCCAAATCATCATTTACATTAAAACCAACAGCTTAGTTCTGCTCGCGTGACACATCTGTTCCACACTAACCTTTTATTTAAAAAATATATAAAACAACTTTCGATTCAAATTAACAGCCGAACAATACAATTTCTGAACAACACCCTTTGTTCAGAAATTTAAAGGGTGTACTAGATTGAAAGGTTGCATTCAATCTAGTACATGTCACTCTGATTAGACTCACATGATTAGACTAATATGCCCCAGGCTCATACAGTCACAGGGATTAAAATAGTTCACCCATCACTTCTTTATGAGCATAGCTTGACAAGAATATGTTGCAACAGGTAATTAATAAATAGTCTCAGTCTATAAACTGTTGGCTCAGTGGCCAAGTGGATGTCACACTCTCATAAATACCATAGAGAACTATGTGGTAACCACCAGCCAGACTGCTATGAACCTGGTGACACTCGACAGTCAACTCTCTCTTACTGCCAACGTTACTGCAGCAACCCGCTCGTGTAAATACATGCAACTCAGAAGGCGGCGCAGGTTCTGATCCAGGTTCTGGTAATCTCAAGCCTAGACTACTGTTCTCTCTCCCTCACACACACACACACACACACACACACACACATGTGTTCTAAATTGTGATATGTGCTGCTGCTGCTGTTATCTTTGAAATATTGGAGTTTGTCAATTGAAGAATCATTGAATAACATTAACTTTATTTCCCTTTTTAATAAATCCTTTTGTAAATAAAGTATCTGTATCTTGTGTATATTTGTGCATATGTTTGTGAATACAGCTGGATAACTTTAGCCTGTGCTCGAACTTAAAACACTTCATTGTTCATTAAATAATCGTTAAGATTAAATATTGAGATTATTAATTTAGACTGATCTTTACAGATTGATTTGTTGGTCCCTGTAACCAGGGTGGTGCCCCGGGACGACAAGTAATAATTACAGATTGTATTATTCTTAATTGATATTTTTATTGTTGTCATTAATTATTTAACTCTTCTTAATTGATAGCTTTATAATTTTTAATGAATTTTTAATTCTAATAAATAATTGTATTATTTTAATAATCATATTTCATGATTATTAATAATTCGCCATCGTCAAGTCTACTACTATTGCACAAAACAACTTTAATAGTTTGCCCTGTGGAGGTTGGCTACAGATCCTGCTCCAGAACATAAAATGAACAATAACATCAACTGGCGGTAGGCGTTAACTAGTGCGGCAGAACGTACATTGCGTCTTCTCCATCTTGTCCTATGTTCTAAACTGGCACCAGTGTTAATTTTGGCAGCTATTTTTGAATTAGTCTTAGTCTTGGTCTTTAGACGAAAATGCATTAGTTTTAGTCACATTTAGTCATTTTTATCCTTCTTAGTTTTAGTCTAGTTTTCGTCGACGAAAACTCAGATCATTTGAGTCACATTTAATAGCCACATTAAATCCTTTTCTTCCCTTCTCAGGCCCAGGGACCCTCTGAAGAGGAGAAGAAAATACACAGGCAAGTGTCAGCCTACTTTGAAATAAATTAAACACAGAACTATGTAGGGCTATTTGAGTCCTCCCCGTATTTGTGGGAAATGTATGAAATAAGAAGTACCCTATTTTGAAATAAATAAAATGATGTAGCTGCACCCTAATAGCTTATATTTATATATTTTAGTTGGCGAAATGTGAAAACAAAAAGTGAGAGCAGGTCCGACTGGAGGCGGACACAGATACTGAAGCTCTGTATGAAACCAACTGCAGCAAAGAAGTGGAGAACACAGTGAGGTGGGCAAGAGCATCATCAGCGTCTCGAATTGGGCGTCGTGGCTGGCTGCACATTCTATCTATAATTACTAATAATTACTGCTCATTATTTATCTCTCTTATTGTTTCATTATAACAGTCTGAGTTGAAACGTGATGGTTACTGTCGTGTTCTTTTATCTCAAATATGAGAAGATTCGGTCTCGGTTTGGTTCAATCAAGTATTTATTTAGAAGCAATAAAAAGGTATGAAAAGTTACACCAAAGCAATGGGCACCCAACACACAGCCCGGCACTCTAGCAGCACCGGGCAGTCAAGAGTCGCACCGCACGGACGGCGGTGGTAATATTTTATAACAGTAGGTATAATTTGATTGGTCAATAATGAAGGGGAGTCGAGACCTGCTTCTTCCTCGATGGTTCACCGTAGTCCAGGCCTCTTGGCACTGGAATCAGGAAGGGATTGAGGAGCTGCTCCCAGTCTCGCTCCTCCTCTGATAGTTGCTGGGCAAATCTTCACATAAACAAGCCTTGACTCAGCTGACGCCTTGTGGGTCTGTGCTATTGTTCATTAGAGTAAAGAATATTGTGTTCCTGCTCTATCGGCTGTATGTTCTGTTTGTGTAAACATGTGCATCCTCCAAACAAAACAAGGCCTTTCTATCTACCCGTCAGAACCTGGGGCAGCTCTCTGTGTGATGTTGACTGAAGCTAAGGGAGTTATGCTTTAATACAGGAAAGTTAGGTGTGAGAACAAGTTAAAGTTCAGTGTATCGTATGCCACAGATTAACAGTCTCCACAACAGGCAGCGGCTCTTATCAGACCTCTTATAAACAGGTGTGAGACTGACCAGCGATGTGACGTACACTCATTCTAACCAACTTCAAGATTAACACCAAGCAGCAAAGGTTATTAAGTCATAGTGTGAAGGCCATATATCTGGTCCAAACTGCTCCTGCCCCCACCCTCCTGCATTTGTTAAGAGTTCAGTTCTACTGCAGAGACACACACACACAGACAAAATTTAAAATCCCAACATTACACAACTGTTCCTGGTCCTGAGAGATGTGGACACTTATGATGGTACGTCAGCCACCTGAGATCTTCTGGTACGCCAAAATCAGCTCTTTGGTTTGCTTTGGTAATGAAAGAAGGTAGAATATCTTACAGATGTATCTTTTGATGTTGGAAAACACAAACAACCCTTTAAGTTTAGTGGACTTCATCAACCATTATGGATACTTGTACATTACATATCATCGTTTTACATTATAATTAAAATGTAAAATATATGATCAATCCTGATAATTGGAACTTAACTTTAAAAATAAATTGTAACTACGTATATAAGTGTAGTGCCACCTTCAGGTCACCTGCGCTGAACTTTTGTGGAAAACATGTAGGAGAATGTAGAGGAACTGTACTCAACTTAGGAAAGAAATGAACTGGAGCATCATGCAGAGTTCATCTGTCTGCCGGGGCCTCCTCAAGAACCACATTTCAATTCAACAGATCAAGATTTTTTGGGGATCTGAACCACACTCCTAAATATAAGAAACAAGATCTTTTCATCAAGATTCACGAGTTATTCTCTGCGAAATCAATTCCAAATAAATGTCCTACTTCAAAATTATAAAGAAGGCGATAAGAAAATTAAAAAAAATTGTCCAATTAAATGATAACAAACACAGAATAAACTCACACAGAATTAGGTTTATTATAATGTGATTAAGGCTTCAATCAGCGAATGTCTTCATCATACATTTATCGTAAAAAAAATCCCATTTAAATTGCAGAAATATATGATTTCACCATTACAGCAGTGATATATTTAGCTGTTGGTAAAGTTTTGCTGATGTGACACTATTTTATTTCATCATGCTCAAAATCTTGCGCATTTTTATCAGGTGTGAAGGTATTTTAACTTTCAGTGGAAAAACCATTTATCACATTAAATGAAACTGGATTTGTAGAATCATGCCCAGATAGTTTGACCAGTTCTTTAATAGGCAGATTAGGTCTGAATCTGTTGATGTTTTGTTCACACAGGTAAACCATGTAATTACAAAGAGTAACCAGGCCTGTAGAGTATTAAGTATTTCAGCATCCTCATTGTTTGAATACACCTGTGTTTCATACGGTCATACCTTACTGACTATTGGGCCTCGCCTCACTCGTTTCACGCACCAGTAATTCTTAAAACAATTCCAACACCAGATACAACAGAAAACCAGTTGGACAAGTCTAAAAGATTTGTGCAGCTACAAATAAAATCAATGCTGAGAAAGAAGTCACCGATTCTTATGTTCCTCAGCTTTTCTTGAAGTTATGCTTCATGGCTTGTGCCCTGTAATATAAGACTTCCTGCAACTTCACCACTGGATGCATTTAATCTTTTACTTTTAGTTATCAATGCCTGAAATTATGAGAGCGTGGCGGTCGTCTTCCTTTCTCCTCCGCCTGAAGTAGTTAACAGCCACAGCCATCAACACCACGGATAACAAGAAGGCACAGCCGAAGAAGATGCTGCTGCCGTTGGTGTTAAGGATCTTCTGGATTTGCCAGTCGTCTACGCTTGATTTGGTGTCTGAAGAAACAGGTGGAGGAGTCACTGAAAGACAATAATACAGCAGTTTACAGGCAGACAGAAAATATGTAGGTGGGTAAGTAGGTAGGTTGGCAGGTAGATAGATAGATAGATAGATAGATAGAGTTGGTAGATATATAGGTAGATACGTAGGTAGGTAGGTCGGTCCATAGAGTAGAGAAGAGTCGGTAAGAAGGTAGATAGATAGATAGATAGATAGATAGATAGATAGATAGATAGGGTAGAGTTGATAGGTCGGCTGGCTGGCAGGTAGATAGATAGATAGATAGATAGATGGATAGGGGAGAGTTGGTAGATATATAGGTAGATACGTAGGTAGGTAGGTCGGTCCATAGAGTAGAGAAGAGTCGGTAAGAAGGTAGGTAGATAGGTAGGTAGATAGATAGATAGGTAGATAGATAGATAGATAGATAGATAGATAGATAGATAGGGTAGAGTTGATAGGTCGGCTGGCTGGCAGGTAGATAGATAGATAGATAGATAGATGGATAGGGGAGAGTTGGTAGATATATAGGTAGATACGTAGGTAGGTAGGTCGGTCCGTAGAGTAGAGAAGAGTCGGTAAGAAGGTAGGTAGATAGATAGATAGAAAGATAGATAGATAGGTAGATAGATAGATAGATAGATAGATAGATAGATAGATAGATAGATAGGGTAGAGTTGATAGGTCGGCTGGCTGGCAGGTAGATAGATAGATAGATAGATAGATAGATAGATGGATAGGGGAGAGTTGGTAGATATATAGGTAGATACGTAGGTAGGTAGGTCGGTCCGTAGAGTAGAGAAGAGTCGGTAAGAAGGTAGGTAGAATGGTTAGAGTTGTTAGGTTCATATTAACCTGCAGGGGGCTTGCCACTCTTTATGATCACAGTGTTATCTGCCATTGCCTCTTTGGGAGCAGTCATTCCGATAAACTGCCAAGGACCCTGGGTAATGTCGTGGCCAGCAGTCTCCTTGCTCACATCTCGCCTGCGTCTGCGGGTTGCACTGGACAGACAGCCCTGGGCACATCTGGAAAATGGACTGTCTCCCTCACACATGATGACGGAGCAGGTGATGTACACCTGTAAGGTGGCAGGAGAGAGTGTTTAGAGTTCCTGAAGTAATCAAATGATTCATAAATGAGATTCAAATTAATATGTTGTTTGTGTTGTACGTTGAGTTTACATTTAAAAAAACCTTTATTGAGCCATTTCATTGGAAAACTGCCTAATCTAATATTTAAAGTTTCAGCTTCATCCTGAGTTACCTGGTCATAGTTTCCTGTAAATTTGAAGGCCTGAACACCAAATTTGAACGTAGGCCCAGTAGAGGAGAAGACTTTAATTGTCTCATCTTTCAGACACCTGTTACAAACAAAGGACACACAATCAAGACATTGCATGAGAACAATTAGTTAATATCTTCCATGTGTACTAATCAAAGGATTTTGGCATTAGCCCTCACCCGTTCTTGATGAGGTCATAGAAGAGGGGGTTCTCAGGGTTGTCATCAGGAGTGGCTTTGCAGGATTCAACAAATATTTTCACATCTGGAAGTTCCGTCTGAGCTTGAATGCCCATGTAGATCATGTCCAACAGCTTGACCTCCACTGGATAGGCCTTGGCCTCCACCTTATTTGTGAAGTTGCTATCGGGGAATATTTCAAAGGTGTAGCCAAAGCTGCCGAAGCTGGACTCTGTGAAAATGTAATCGGACTTGTCGAGGTTAAAGTAACTGGAGATGCTGATGGTTTTGGGAAACTGGCAGGAGAAGCCAATCTTAACCTTCTTCCTGCGGGTTATGATCTCGTTGGGCAGCTCGAAGGAGTTGATCTCATTCTTGAAGGTGATGTAGTCCCCTGAATCCTTGATTAATGACAAACAGACGTGGTAGAAAGGCCATTAACAGCTGAGAGCAGAACAAACTGATGCTTTCATTCTTAATTAATCTCTTAAAAACACAGATTGGATCATGTGGATTTTTACATAAAAGGTAAATGTCCCTCCACACCTCAACTTTTGTGCCACAGGCGGAGAACGACATGGTGCCAGTGATCTGTGATCCGTTGGAGGTGAGGGAGCACGAAGGGTCGCTCAGCTGCAGGAACTTCTCGTCGATGCCAGGCATGGAGGCAGCGTACAGGGTCACCGTCATCTTGTTGGGTGAGCACTCAACGTTGGCCTTGCCTTTAAATCAGAATCCACATTAACTCCTTATCAAGAAGTGAAATATTGGTTCAGAGCATCACAGGGTCGCTGTTATGCTCATTTCCTGATCTATATTTGTGTTATGGGACTCAACGAGAGCAGAATTAAAAGAATTATGGCTGAAAGCTCGTATCTATCTCAAACTGCCTGTTGTGCAGCCTCCCATCCACTTCCTGCCACTCGGATATTCAGTAAACGCTGCCTTCTTCTGCTTTTGACATCATCTGCAGTAAGAGTCTGTGTGATCTTGGGGTGGAGCTGTGGTATCGAGTTTCCGCCCGATAAACAGACTCAACCAATCCTGAGTCAGTCTCAGCTGTCAATCATGACATCTCTGCTTGTTTTTCCATGGAGGAGGAGGGGTTTATGAAAAATACTGTAGCCCGACACCAGGGGGCGATCCAGAAAATTAAGGAAAAGCATAATAAAGCTCAGATGTGACGTTTTTGTTCAGAGGATTCAGAAAGCTTTTGACGTTTGAATTCATTCACTGCTTCCAGTCATAGATTGTTTTATATTCAGTCATTACGGGTTTTTTTAATTATTATTCAAACTGGAGATGAACCAACCTTGAGTGATAGATGATTGGGTCACCATGACAACAACACACCTCATCTCCGACTGGCTGAAGGACATAAGAAAGAAAAGATGATTCAGATTCACAAAACGATAAACAGAGATTTATAGAATTACATTCACGTGGAAACACTAACGTTTCATTGGTCTCTGCGGTGAAGCAGAACGGGACAAATCTGTACAGATCGCCGCTCTGTGGCGTCCACTGCACGCTGACCTCGGCTTTTCCCAGTGTGTCATCCTTGAAGGTTTTGCTCATGTTCTGAGGGCCGCTGACCTGGAAGTCATGGATGCTGCAGGACAAATGGGGACAGAGCAGGAGAAACTTGAAACTATGATCTTTATTTGACACGTATGATTGGCTAACACATGTGTGAAGTACATACCTGCTGTGGGAAGCCTGTGCTTGGGCGTAGAGCGTGAACGGCTGACCCACGGTGGCGTGAAGAACGTCCCCATGTGACGGAGTCTTAGACAAGAACACGGGCTGCACATGACCAACGTCACACCTTGGCACTGGAGCAAGGACTGAAACAAAACACCACCGGCTGTGAGCAGGACATCCTCTTCTTTCTTTTTACATGTTGTCATCGATGAAGCCCCTGACCCAGGATCAGCATCTTTATTAACATGATGTGGTCCAGGTTAAAGCTAAACTCAGATCTTCAGTTTGTACGTTTACGAACTTTTGTACTTCTGCTTTGAGAATAGTACAGAAGACCAACTGTGACAATATTTGATTTTACAGTGAATGAAAAATAAATTGGAAGCAATCGACTGAAGTAAATAAATTAGCAGCCTACTTGAGAAAAGTATTTATGTACTTGCACTTTACTTAATGTTACTTGTAACATTTTACCTCTACTCCATCACAATTCACAGAAAAATGATTTACTTTTTAATTCCGTGCAGCCAAAGATACAAATGACTTTGCTCATTCATGAACGCCTTTACAGGTCAGTTATTATTGTAAAGACATTTATGTAAATTCACCAGGTAACAATAAGAAAGATAAAGATTTTAATACATCTTTCAGTAGTAAAAAAAAAAAGAACGTTTACATTTAATCAAGCAGTATTATTTAGCTTGTGGCAAAGTAAACCACCGGAGTCTTTTATATATTATCTGAAACTAATTATGAGAAAAAGTCAGTGAAGCCAATATTCAGTGAAATTATGAGAGGATAAAATATCATGTTCACAAAGCCTCAATATAGTTAGAAAGAATATAATGAAATGAATATAATATACAGACTAGCATAATGGGACACAAGGTAAAACTGAGGTGACTTGTTTTTGATGATCAACAATTTGTCATATAATTGTGACAATTCTACTTAAATTTCAACTCTATTATCTTCTACTTTTACTTAATTATTCTGGTTTACAAACATATTGTTATACTGTGACTCAGGCTTAATATTGTAACGTCTGTTTGACAGGAAAGCTGTTTTATGGTTATCAGGTTTAATAGCCTTGTTTTTCTTAAATCGGTTGATTACAGATGTAAATTTAAAGGACCACTCACCCTCCACTGTGAACTGCAGCTTGACTGTGCAGAGAGGTGAGGACTTCACGCCGGAGACGCTGTGGAACTCTGACGAGCCGTCTGCGTACGACACAGTGATGTTCTTAGAAGGAAAGTCCTCCAGCATCAACTCAAACACGTGGACGCCAGCGGAGACGCCACCCGCTTGTGTCAGCATGCACGCGTCCTGGAAACACAGCAACAGTTCCATGGTTCATTTTCAGAAGGTCTGGGTCTCTTTGGACTTTGATCTCCGCAGAAAAGGAATTCAATCATTTTCTGAACATTGTTATTGATTTAAAAACACAGTCGTCCTTCAACTTGTCAGTGAAAATAAATATTATAAAAAAAAATGTAAAAAATATCAAATCAAAATCTTTAGCTTTTAAGATTTAAAAGAAAAAGAAGACTTTTTCTTCAGGTGACTCATCAGATACTAAATTACTTCTTGAGGCAGTGTCATGTGATTTTGAGAAAAAAGGGATGAACATCTGTATTAATGATCATTTATATGAATTAGCATGTTAATACAAGACGTTTCTTCTTTCTGCTCATTTTTCATTCTTGGAAAGACCAAATAAATAAATGATTCATACAAACGGTCAATAGTCAAATGTTCATTCATTCGAATACAAATAAAGGATGAATAATAAGAATATCAAGGCCCCTGGAGCTCTGCCGTGTATTAATCACTGGTTTAGTGATGGTTCACCTTGTCCAGAGTAAAGTTGGAGGGAACCGTGAACCCTGAGCTGAAGCTGCATCTCACGTCGTCTCCGTCTGGATCATGAGCCAGAAGAGGAATCCTTGAAAAACAGTTCTGAGGAACCCTGAGTGGAAACACAACACCGACCAGCAAGATTATTTTCTTTTCCAATCTAATTTTAAAGTTAGTGATTTTGATTTGATGAAAAATGACACAATTTGCTCATCCGACTTAAAACAGAGAAAAATATTTATACACATAATGATGATGTTAAAACCCATAGAAAACCAATATAAGTGAGTTTTACTTTACTAAACACATATTATCATTCATGTAGTTTTGTAGAAACTATATCCCTTGACATCTTGTTTAAGCTTTTTTGTTTGTTTGGTTTCCTTTGGTACCTCATGGGATTTACAGAAGAAGAATTACAGATGTTTTAGATATTTCCTGCACTGATCTGATCATTAAACATTAAAACATAAATGAGTGAATACCGATACTAAAAATTGAAAACCCTCGTGGTTGAAGCACTTATTGCAAGTCGAAAAGAAAAAAACTATTATAAGCTGTAATTTTCTGTTTAAGTTCTGTGTCACATATTTAAGGAACATTCGGAGCAATGAAGAAAATAAAAGGACCATTAAAACAAAACAAAAAATGTCTGAGATGATAAAATGAAGTAAAAGAGACAGAGTTGTTCTACGGCCGTCACACCTGAACCCAGCATGAGCAGAGGAGCTGGTACCTTATCAGGGACACTGTCGTGGTCACAGGACAGCTGTTGATGGCACGTGAGTCGGAGCGAGTTCCCAGGTCCAACTCTGCCACACTCGTCCACTTCGTTTGTCCGTTGACGTTGGACTCCCAGCAGCAGCCGGAGCCCCTGGACGAGAGGGGGGGGGGGGGGGACAGTCTGAGAACAGCTCACTCAGACCGGGGCTAGGGTCTTTGTGTTTTATTAGTTTTTTTTCTTGCTAAACTTTTCTTGTCAGAGTCAAATATCAAATAAATTTTAGTTTGAACCACTTCAAATTCAAACACATTGGTCTATTATTATCATCATTATTATTATTGACCTTTTGTATTAAAACAAAATGAGGTCAAACACTAGTCACTTGATTTTCATTTTTCACAAAATTGAGGGAATTTCTAAAACCAGTCAAATATTTTGTACATATATAAACGAATGGTTTCCTCTGAGCGAACATTCAAACATATATGAGTTGCTTTATAACAAAGGTCACATTAATCGTCAGTTCAGCTCTACAAGAAATAACAAAGATGGTGAATCTGAAATTAATATGAAAGAAAATATTAAGATTATTATTCTTATATATATATATATCTTAGCACAAATGTGTCTTTGACCCTATTTCAGATAACATCTTTTACCCATTTTGAGACCCAGATTAACCACATGTGGATCAAATGATCCTGTCTCCGTCCCACATTAGGGACATTCCCCTTCAGGCCTGTTGTGCTGCCACCTTGACTGACCTCATGGTGAAGGAGGTTTCATTGGTGGAGATGGTCGCCGTCGTGTGTCCTTCAGTCTGGCACCAGCGGCCCAGGCCCGTTGCATCCTGGTCCGTCTGCAGGACACCTGACTTACTGAAGCTGGTGCAGACGTCTCCGTCACAAGAGAAGGACGACTGGTCCTGGCAGCTGCTCCGGCCGTTCTGTCTGTGGGTGAAGTTCACCTGCAGCATTCGGGGAAGAGCAGAGTCGATAAAGAGCTTTCAGTTTCCTCGTACATTAAGAACAGTGGAAACAAAAACAGGAAGAGTGAGTCAATGCGGTCGGGCTGGTTTTAAAAAAAAATGAAAAAACAAATTCCTCTGCGCTGCTTCTAAAAATCCGCGAAAGTTTTGTTGGAGTCAGAAACTCTCTTTGGTTCTGTACGCTGAGGACGTTTCTTCATCTCCTGCATGTTGCTCCCATCAGACTCATGTTCCTTCATGTCCACTTCTGTATATGAGACATCGACTGGTGAACCAGAAGTAACAATCTGCTTGAACTTTATCTTCTGTCATCTGAAGTGAACTATATGATCTATCAGGTGAGTTAGGGCAGAAATTTCAAATTAAAAGCTGCGTGATCATATTTCTCTCCTGGCGATAAGTGATCCTGTGAGACATGGAAGGATTTTACTGTCCTATCTGACCCCAAACTTCTCTGATGGTGCAAAAAAAAACACAGAACACGACCAGAACCATGTAGAGCTTTAACAGAGAGCATGCTGGGAGGCCCGGCTCAGGAACCCGAACACAAGAACAACGAAGCAAGTACGTAGGAAAAATACAGAGAACTCATTGTTGGCTGCAGTTAATTTGATACGTATAAAAACCAACCCTATAAAGAAACCCTCGATTATCAAATCATCAGAACGTTTTAATCTGAGACATCTCACTGTTTGCATTTACACTGACTCGCTTTAACTACAGTCATATTCCACTGATTCAAAAAAATCAGCCTGAGTAGATTTTAAGAGACTGTACCGTAAAAGTGCCGTCCTTGTTCTTCTTTGGAGACATGAAGCTCAAACTGTCTCCATAGAAGCTGAGAGTGGACGCAGAGCCCAGCAAAGCCAACAGCAGCAGAACCAGTGCTCCTGCCTCCATCATGTCTCACACCAGTCTGATCGCACAGTGGCTCTCCGTCACAGGTGGAGACCAGAGGTGTTTCTCTTTGTTTCCACCAAACAGGAATAACCAGATCTGAGGCCCGACTGCAGCTATTATTACACTGATGGATGGATGGATGGATGGATGGATGGATGGATGGATAGATAGATAGACAGACAGACAGACAGACAGACAGACAGGCAGGCAGATAGACAGACAGACAGACAGGCAGGCAGATAGAAGATGTTAAAAACATACTTTTATGAGAGTGCCTTTCCTGATTTAACCTTTTAATTTTATCTAATAGAATAAGAAAAATAAAAAATCAATTTAAAAGGATTTAATTTATTTTAGTGTTCCTAAAATGTAATATTGTCTTTTAATATTTGTGAATCCCTGATTTTTGCCGTCCTCATGTTTCCATTACCTGCCTTTATAACACATTATATTATATTATATTATACTGCATTACATTGCATATTGTAATTTTACACTGTTCACTGTCTTGCATCTTGCATTTCACTTTTTACTTCACTTTTTATATATTTTATCTATTATATATCTTTTATTTAGATATGTTTATGTCTAAATAAGTGTTACCTTGTATAAATATTAGAAAAAGGGAGTAAATAAGAAGTAAATAGTGAGTACATATATATTGATTATTTTTATTGCTTTTCTTATGTGTGTTGTTTTTATTGTGTTTTTATGTTTCTATGTTCATTGTATGCACCAATAACCGGAGCAAATTCCTTGTAGTTGTAAACCTACTTGGCAATAAATACTTTCTGATTCTGATTCTGATTTCTTTGAAACTCAGATTTGGAAAAGTTCTTAATAAAATAAACAAGTCAGATGAATAAGGTCGATGCTGATTGGTTGAGCTGGGGCAGGTTTAACGTTAACATCTGTAAATAGACCAAACTGGTGAACTCGGTCTGAATTCACGGATCGAGAGCGAAGGTCATTCGGATGTGGCTCAGGCGAGGACCCGTAGTGACGTCAGCTCATGGAAAGTGTCAGAGTGGCAAGATGGCGACGGAACCAAATAAGACAGAGATCCTCACCATCTTCAAGAGGCTGAGATCTGTTCCCACCAACAAGGTAACCGGGTCCTTCGCTGTGTCGGTCGGTCGGTTGGTCGGTTGGTCGGTCAGTCGGTCGGTCGGTGTGTGTGTCCGGTACGCAGCGGTTAGCTCGGCAGGCTAGCTGCTCCCTAGCTAGGCCCGGCTACACGGCGGCTAGCGGCGGCTAGCTGCCGGTGAAGCAGCTGAAGGCCACGTCTCCCCGGGATGAGGTGGAGCTCGCACCGGATCTGTGACCACATCACGAGCAGCTACACGTTCATGCTCCTGGAACCTCCACCCGGGAAGCGTCTGTCTAGCACCCGGGCTCAGCGCCTGCTCCTCATGTAGAACCCGAACCGAACCCGAACCCACCGAGCAGCTCCTCAGTGCTTCTGTTCTCAGCTTTAAACTAAACAACACAACGAGTCCCTGGACACCAGGTGGTTTGTGTTCCTCTGTGAAGCTGCGAGTCAACGTCCTCGTTACTTCTTCACTGACTTGTCTCACGTGACATCACTTTACTGAGCTTCTCACTGCAGACACACAACATCTGGTTCATGTGATGAAATGATTATGAAAGGGTTTGATTCTAGATGAGGTGACTAACTGTTCAGCTCTAACCAACATGTCACTGGTCCTGGTTGAAGTCTGGTGAAGCCTTCACTTGTGGTCCTTGTTTCAAAGTTGAGGTGAATTGATTCCTCGTCCTGTTGTGTTGAAATGTTCATTGTGTGCTCTTCCTCTGGTTGTCGCTGTGTTTCTGTGGCCTGTGAGTTATGTGTGCGATCACTGTTGTCGTGCAGATTTCTCAGGGTCGTGTGTAACCAAGTGTAAGGAAATAACCATGTGCCAATAAAAGTAATGATAACATCACTTAATGTAGAACCTTTCTAAACATAGTTATAAATGAACAATTGAAGGCCAATAATAAGAGAAACAAGAGAATCACGACATTAGGGCACAAATAGAAGAATACAAATTGTATGGATGTAAACAAATAAATACATTTTTAATTATTTAAATACTCAGTAAGATCAGAGCCTGTGAAAAAACACTTAGTGTAGTAAAATGTTCAGAAAAGAGATGAACTTACTTTATAAATATCTTAGTGAAGTAACTATACATGGCTGAATTCTCTTCTATACTCTTTGGTGAGTTTGGTCATTTAAAGTACCAATAATATTTCTATGGAGGTTTTACTGTTCTCATTTTAAGAAGTACCCACAGAAGGTTCCCTGTGTAGGATCTATTGTAGTGGTTTCCTAACTGGAGTGTGGAGGTCAAAGGTCAAGATTAGGTTCCTAGTGTCCTGTCCCAACTGGATCCTTCACACGCTGATTAAGATAGAATTTAACACACTGGTCCAATGGGATCAATTCAATTCAATAACTTTATGGTCATTTCTAACCAAACAGCTGAACTGTGCAGTGCAGAATGCAGATTGTCCAGAGCAGGTCAAAGGTTCACTCGCTGTGACATCATTATTCAACGTAACACAGGAGCGGAGGTTGTAATTAGATATGCTGCATCTTGATATTAATAAACAAATTGATTAGATTATAGGTAATTAGTGCATTGAATGGCAGAACAAGAGTTATCATTAATGTCCTCAGTGTTCATTAAAGAAAGTTATATCTGCACTGTAATGGTGTTTTGTAATTTCTCTCAGTCGTGATTCAAACAGGAAGTACCGGTCCAGTTAGAGGGGGAGGAAGGCGGGTCAGTTCCTTTTCTGATGTTGGGCTCTTACAGATCCCACTGGAGTTATCCCAGTAACAACAGTATTCAAATGTGGTGTTTTCACGCAGGCATGTTTCGACTGCGCTGCTAAGAACCCCAGCTGGGCGAGTATCCCCTACGGCGTGTTCCTGTGCATCGACTGCTCGGGCATCCACCGCTCCCTGGGCGTGCACCTCAGCTTCATCAGGTCAGTTCAGTAACAACGTGGCTGGTGATCTCATAGTCCTGCTGCTTACTTCTCTGACAGCCCCAGTGAGTGGAGAGTGGCCAGGGTTGGTTCTTCTCTCCCTTGTCTCATCTGTAACACAACTACAGTGCCTTGCATAAGTATTCACCCCCCGTGGACTTTTTCCCATTATGTACTGTTACTAACTGGAATTCAAATAGACTTAAATAAACTTTTTCCCGTTTGATCAACAAAACATGCATAGTACTTTGGAGGTGCAAAATAAATTTTATTGTGACACAAACAATAATGAGAACAAAAAAGTTGACATCTGTTGGGTGCATAAGTATTCACCCCCCTGTGTCAATACTTGGTAGAACCCCCTTTCGCTGCAATTACAGCTGCAAGTCTTTTGGGGTATGTCTCTAGCAGCTCTGCACATCTAGAGATGGAAAGGTTTGTCCATTCTTCTTGGCAAAAAAGATGAAGCTCAGTCAGATTGGATGGAGACCGTCTGTGAACCGCAATCTTCAAGTCTTGCCATAGATTCTCTATTGGATTGAGGTCTGGGCTTTGACTGGGCCATTTTAAGACATTAACATTCTTTAATCCAAACCATTCCTTTGTAGCTCTGGCTGTATGTTTAGGGTCATTGTCCTGCTGGAAGATGAACCTCTGCCCCAGTCTCAAGTCTTTTGCAGACTGCATCAGATTTTCTTCAAGGATTTCCCTGTATTTGGCTCCATCCATCTTTCCCTCTATTCTGACCAGTTTCCCTGTACCTGCTGAAGAGAAGCATCCCCACAGCATGATGCTACCACCACCATGTTTCACTGTTGGGATGGTGTGCTCAGGGTGATGGGCAGTGTTGGGTTTTCGCCACACATAGCGTTTTGCATTGAGGCCAAAAAGTTCAATTTTGGTCTCATCTGACCAGAGCACCTTCTTCCACATGTTTGCTGTGTCTCCCACATGGCTTCTGGCAAACTCCAAACGGGATTTTTTATGGATCCCTTTCAACAATGGCTTTCTTCTTGCCACTCTTCCATAAAGGCCAGATTTGTGGAGTAGACGACTAATAGTTGTCCTGTGGACAGATTCTCCCACCTCAGCTGTGGATCTCTGCAACTCCTCCAGAGTAACCATGGGCCTCCTGGTTGCTTCTCTGATTCATTTTCTCCTTGTCCGACTCTTCGGTTTGGGTGGACGGCCTCCTCTTGGTAGGTTTGCGGTTGTGCCATAATCTTTCCATTTTCTTATGATGGATTTTATGGTGCTCAGAGAGATGTTCAAAGCTCTGGATATTTTTGTATAACCTAACCCTGCTTCATATTTCTCCACAACTTTCTCCCTGACCTGTTTGGTGAGCTCCTTGGTCTTCATGATGCTGTTTGTTCAGTAATGATCTCCAACAAACTCTGAGTCCGTCACAGAACAGGTGTATTTATACTGAGATTAAATTGCAGACAGGTGGACCCTATTTACTAATTATGTGACTTGCAAATGTGACTTGTGAATGCAATTGGTCGCACCAGATCTTTGTTAGGGGTTTCACAGTAAAGGGGGTGAATACATATGCACTCAACACTTTTCAGATTTTTATTTGTAAATAATTGTGAAATCCATGTAATATTTCCCCCCACTTCCAAATGATGCACTATTTTGTGTTGGTCCATTACATAAACTCACGATGAAATAAATTTTAATCTGTGGTTATACCATGACAAAATGTAGAAAAGTCCAAAGGGGGTGAATACTTATGCAAGGCACTGTATGTCAGACAAGTGCAACGCCATGAACATTGAAGCATGATCACATCTCCTCTCTCAGCCTTCCACTCTGATCTTCTACTGTTGAGATCAGCTCAACCATTTACACATGATGTCCAGAGTGGTTCCTGTGCCCGTCACACTGGAGAGCTGACATCTCTTCTGTTCCCCTCAGGTCCACTGAGCTAGACTCCAACTGGAACTGGTTTCAGCTCAGATGTATGCAGGTTGGAGGCAACGCCAACGCGGTGAGTTAATGAGGCTGTGTGGCCCAAAGGAAAATCCATTAGAAACAAGATTCTGTGTGTTTCATCAGGATGACATATTTAAAGGTTTTGTAATTACCTTTAATTAATAAACTCCCCTTCTCCTCTGGTCTGAAGACGTCTTTCTTCCGCCAGCATGGCTGCTCTACAAACGACACCAATGCCAAGTATAATAGCCGAGCAGCCCAGATGTACAGGGAGAAGGTTCGGCAGCAAGCTAATGCTGCGTTGTCTAAATATGGCTCCGATGTGAGTATCATGAAATTCTTTATGGAATGAGTCCTCACAGACAAACATGGAATATAGAAATGGTGATTAATCAGAGCTACCCTGTGATTAATCTGAATTAAAAAAAGTAAATTGTTTGATATATCTTTTTATTTATATATAAATATATATATTTTGGTTTAATTTTTGTTCCCCACAGATGCCAAACATAATAACTGTGATTATCTGGTGTCCTATTGATCACTGACATTATCTCTGTCTGATAGCATGTGTAGCTCAGAGTCCACACGTTGTGTTAATGAGGACATCCTTTGTGAATCTGTGAGTGTGTGTGTGTGTGTCTGTCTAATATAACACACACTCCTCTCTATGTGCTGCAGCTCTGGATCGACTCTTCTGCAGGAAGCACCCCAGCTGCTCCCGAGAAGAAGGAGACCGATTTTTTTGCCGAGCATACACAGGTTTGTTTGTTTGTGATAAAGTCGAAGCCATCGTCCACTAACACGTCAGCGATAGAAAACCTTCACCACACGTCTGACATCTCCAATACAGGAATATTATTTCTACTAGAGTCTGAGTGTCAGTTCATGTTTTGAGGCAGATCATACACGGACATTTTGAGTTATTTCACTAATGATGCAATAACCAATATTCTTTTATTGTGAATGCACAACACAAACTGATATTTAAATAAGGATCTCATTGATTTGATACTAGAACAAGATGTGAACAGAGCTGGACATTTTACAGTTTATTGAATGACACATATTACTGTGAGTTTGAATTGGATCTAAATTAGTCTAAAAAACATTAACATGAATAGATCATAAATATACATGAAGCTGAGGTTGGACAAGTTAGGGCTAAACTGTAAGTAATGAAATATGTTGCTCAAAATGAGGTGGTGTGTGACGTGCCTGTTTTGTTAACATTCCTTCGGTTTCTTTCCCCCATCTGAAATAATATGATCTATCTATAAATGACAAAAAGGTTTAACGTGGTTCCGTTAAATTCTTCTTCGCTCAAATTGAAGATATATTTGTTTATACTTCCAGGCTGCTAACGACTGGAGTATGGCGCCGCCCTCCGAGCCCGAGCAGAACGGAGCCAACCTCTCCCAGCTCACAGACACGACACCCAAAGTCCAGGATGGCTCCCGTCAGTAAACCAGACCTGTTACATTCTGTGTTGAGTCATGTCAAAGGAATTCTCTGCAGGTGTTGGTTTGATGTGGTCTGAGTTATGTCCTAGTGATGTCCTCCTTCAGGGAATCGAATGAGAGGACGCTACTATTAGAAGTGTGATGTTCAGGTTCTACTACTTTGATTTGTAATGAAATCATATGGATGTAGTGTAAATGATTAGGTGCTGGGAGTTGAGTAGGCTTCCTCCGTTCAGAGTTGGAACTGTAGAGATTCAGCTGTAAACATAAAACAGCATCAGCCAGAGATGACTCAGTTTAGAGAATCCAAGTGACTGGATCCCTTCAGAAGTTTGGTCTTTTAATCCGTTATTATCCTTTTCCAGAGCTGGAGGAAGGACCCAGCATCGAGGGTCTGAGCACGTCTCCCAAAGCCTCCATGGGTGAGTCTGTTTGATTCAGTGTCTTTGAGTAAAGACACGAGCATCGTCCTGCGCTGTCCTCTAGAATGTCCCCTCATGTCAGACGTGCACGACCTGCCAGTGGGTTTAACTCGCCTCACTCCCTCTCTGCAGCTTGGTATCTGTAGAGAATAAATAAATCTTATGTCAGGACAATTAAATACATGTAATATAAATATTTAAATGCTGCACATCCCACTATTGAACATATGTCTAATGAGACTTTGGTCATAACACACCTGTGGATTAGTAGTTGTTGTGCACAAACATTTGTCTCTTGTTTCGACATAGTAATCTCCCGACAGCTGAGGTAGTGAATCTAGTTCTCCACAGAGCCAAAAGTCACGCACAGGATTATTATCTGCTCATAAATACCTGCTCACATCTTCATGATTGACAGCTTGTCACATGCACACAAGCCGTAAACGATCAAGAGATCATTTCTGTCAACACCGATTAAAAAGAAGTGGGAAGGTTTCTCAGTCTCACGCTTTCCAACATGTAATGAGTCTCACTTATTAAATCCAACCAGTTAAGAAAAGGTCTGAAACAAGTTGGTTTCCTTATTTTCTTTAGTCTCAATTATTAATCATAGTAGAACTTTATTGATGCAACATTTGAAAACAAAGATGCAGTACAACGTGCATCACAAAATAGACAAACAAGAAATTAAGCTGAGAGAATTCAAGGGAATCGAACTAGAGCTTTAAAACACAATGAATAGATGTATTGTCTTGTAAATGTCACATTTCACGAAACTTAATTTGATTTTCAAAACTGACCCTGAACTGGCTCTAAAAGTCATAGAATTATGAATATGAATAAATAGGAGTTACTAGTTGTTGTTTATTTTCTTTCAGGGGAACTGTTATAATAATCTAATCTTCACAGTTTTATCTAAAGAAAATACTTATTATGTCGTGTTTTTATTATTGTGTAAAATCCGCCCCTTGTGTGTCTGGACCATGATGGTGGCGACTGGTTTGTCTCGTCCTGTAGACGACTCCATGCGTTTGTCGTCCCAGGAAGGACGAACACTTGGAGGTGATTTGCCTTCAGTTTGCACTGGTTTGCACTGGTTTTCACTGATTTCTCACTGGTTTGCACTGGTTCCTGCAGACGCATGGCTGTGTTGCTTCACTCACATCATAACAGCCGCTCTCCTCTCTGCTCATGACGCAGTGGAAACAGCTGAACTGGTGATATTAGATTTTTGGTTAGCAGCTGCTGTTTTGAACAAGTGTCTCTGGTTGGGACAAAGTCTTTTAATTGAGGTTATGTAAAAGTAAAGCAGTCATTGTGGAGCTGTGTCACATACCTGCAGCTCATCAGTGTGGTGAGAACCACAGACACACCTCAGGTTAACACTGACAAGTGGAAAAACAGAAAATACATCTATAATTTGAATTCCTACCCTTCGCTCAAATATTTGTTATTGTCATGTTTCTGCCTGACATGTTCTTCTGGGAGCTGAGTCACATCAGTGCTATGTGAGCGGGAAGCGTTCATCTGTCTCTGTCAAAACAAGTGAGCAAAGACAGAGGAGTTCCGTATCTGAGGTTCAGTGAAGCTGAGGTGAAAAAACCTGAATGGCCGAGTGTCGCTCTCTGTGCTGGTTTGATTGATCAGCTCGTCGACTGTAAATAAAGATGGACGACACGTCTCCACTTCCTCCAGATGTGAAAAAATGAAGCAAAATATCAAATACATGAACACGGCCATCTTGCACCAACGACGTCTTTTGGAGTCTGCTTTGATACATCGTTTTGTTCATGTCCCATTTGTTAACATGGAGAAGTTGTTTATGACCTGTACTGCAGCCAACCACCAGGGGTGATCAAGAGGAGTTGGCTTCACATTTGGGAATCTGTCATGTCGTCCATCTTTATTTACAGCCTGTGTGTCGCACAATAGAAACACACTCCTCTACCATTTCTTGTGAAAGTAAAATATGTTGCAGTTTTTACAAATGTCTTCTTGTTTTACAGATGTGAAAACGTCCCTCATTGGAAAGAAGAAGCCCATGGCTGCCAAGAAAGGGGTGAGTCCTACTTTCACCCAAACCACGACCTCATATCCTGATCGCTGAGGGAACAGCAGAGAAACCACGAAGCCCAAAATATATATAAATACATATATATCAAACTATTAACTTTTTTCATTCAGATTAATCACCATTTCTAAATTCCCTGAAAAATCCCCAAGTGGAGACCCCAAAAATATTCAGTAAAATAATGTTACTTCATCACTCAGCTTGAAGTTGAACATATTTTAAAAATATGACATTTAGACATTTAAAAATCTTCTGCTTTGGATATTGATGAGGTTTATTGACATGTGGAGTCAACGCTTTGTATTAGAAGGGATTTATATGACTGGTGGAAGACGGAGATGAAATTAGACGAATGCACATAAACTTGGTAAATAACATAAATAAAATATAGGTTTTGTTTGTTTGTAATTTAGATTTTTTACAGATTTGATTAGAAGTAGATTTGATTGATGTTGACTTTGCACGTCTCTTTTCTCCCGTCCGAAGAATAAGGATTATCGCTCTGAGCTTCACTGTTGGCTCTGTTGGTTCTGCTGGTTCTGCTGGTTCTGTTTATCAGTGAAGCTGAATTATAGGAATGCAAGTCTCACAGTGAATGGCTTGAGAATGACGAGAGCTCGTGGTGGTGAAGCCTGGAAGTGCTGATGATGCAAACTGTGCTGTGTGGGATGTGAGTGGTTCAAACTTGGGCCAATGGGGTCGAGGCGAGTCCAATAGGGCGTTGGTCTTAAAGTTTGGTCTTAAATTTAACGTCATTGTTTTAAAAAGGTTTTAATAAGTTCTCCCTGTTTGTGCATTAGACCTTCTCATCTTAGTTGCAGGGACTCAGGTTTAATGTGAAACTTTGCTCCTTCAGCAGATGAATGAGAAAACAAATGGTGCACATACAAACAGTCAAACCCACTCTTGATTTGTGAAGGTCTGGATCTCTCACTGTGTCTAATGTGCTCCACATCTTCTCCCTCTGATGCAGCTGGGGGCCAAGAAGGGCCTGGGAGCCCAGAAGGTGAGCAGCAAGAGTTTCTCTGAGGTGGAGAAACAGGCACAAGTAGCCGAGAAGCTCCGAGAGGAGCAGGTGGCCGATGCAAAGAAACAAGCCGAGGAATCCATGTAAGATTTGTTTATCTGAACTTATTAAATTCAGTAACGGTTGGGTTTTATGCTGCTGTTGCTTATTTCCATTCCATGTGTTTGAAAACCTCTTGACATCCGTCTCACCTGTGGCAGTGTGACGTCCATGCGCTTGGCTTACAAAGAACTGGAGATCGACAGGAAGATGGAGGAAAAGAAAATCCAGAATATGGAGGGCAAGAAGAGAGAGCAGGCCGAGAGACTGGGCATGGGCTTCGGACAGAGAAGGTAACCGTGCAGCACCTACACTGAGATCAGTGAGAGGATCACATCTGAAGAATTCAGAAACTGAGTCTCCGGAGTTTCTCCTGCCGCCCCGAGGAGAAACTCTGGATAATGTCCTGGAGAGCCCAAGTGAGAAGATGGCAGATCATCTGGAGGATGAGTCATCGTTTTGATGATGATCCTGAAACGCAAACCTGAAAATCTAAAATAATTAAAATATCTCATGATGTAAAAGACTCAGTTACAAGATGTTGAAATTTGAGAGCTTTTGATGATAAGAGACGTCACAAGTGTGAATTTGCTGAAAACTAAAACACGTGATCTCTGCAGCAGAATTCACACGCCCCCCCCCCCCCCTCACCTGGACACTCTGAACGTGTCCCACCAGTCCTCTCCCCTTGTGTTCTACATGTGTGAAAGACTAACTCTCCCCCATTGTGCAGACATTGTCCTGAGTTCATGTCTTTAGTCGTGTAGAGCCTCTAAAGTGTCTCATGACACATTGATCTGACTGACTCCTGAAAGAGAGCGTCTCTAACTGGTCCCCTCTTCCTGTTTCAGTGCCGTGTCTCACTCCGTGATGTCAGAGATGCAGGTGATCGAGCAGGAAACTCCCGTTGGAGCCAAATCCTCCTCTCGCTCCAAACTGGACCTGTTTGATGAGCCGGGCTTCACGTCTGGACCGCCGAAGTACACAACACACAGAGGATCAGGTCAGACAGGACGAGTGAAGGAGAAGAACTAGATCTGCTGTGTTGATGTTTCAGGTATAAGGACAACCCGTTCACGGTGGGTGATAGCTTCGGATCGCGGTGGGACACTGAGGGAGGAGGCTCCTCCTTCACCACCTCCTGGGCTCTGGAGAAGGAGGACCCCAAAGAGGAGGTCACCATCTCTAGTATTCAGCCAATTGGAGAGAGGTATTCACGTCGACGCTCAGTATTTCTTCTCATTTCAAAACTATAAAATAGTTGGTGCAGCTCTGATGTGAGGTCTCGTGTTTACTCCAGACTTCCCAGCAGGAGGAAAGCTGAGGTGTCGGCTCCGGTGTCGGAGTCCAGTGAAGCTCGGGAGAAGTTCGCCAACGCAAAGGCCATCTCGTCCGACATGTTCTTTGGTCGGGAGAGCACCGCCGAGGTGAGGAGCCTCCTCTGCACTTCAGTTTCAAACCAACACTAAAAGCAGCTCGGGCTCATTGATTGCAACTCTGTTTGCAATCAATGAATCCTGCAGAGATCTTCTGTGTGGAACAGAGATCTGTCACTGAACCTTTAAATCTCTGCTCCTCTCAGTACGATGCTAAGACGAGACTGGAGAGCATGTCCAACAGCACCTCCATCAGCTCGGCTGACCTGTTTGGAGAAGACGGAGACCATAAAGGTAAGAGCTGCTCGTCTGGGTGACATGAAGAAGCAGAAGGAAAGCTGATGAGAAGTGAAAAGCAAGTGGCAGCGAGCAGGTTCCTCAGGTTTCTGAAGAACACGTCGTTCTTGTTAGAAAGAGACGTTCACTTCGTTCTCTGTGAATTCAGTGGAGGATTGGAAATGTGTTTCTGAAGCACTTCATCGCATTAGTTACAAACCTCTTCACGGGGGTGAAACTGAGGTAGAGTCTGTACATTCATTTAATCCTCCTCCTCCTCCTCCTCCTCCTCCTCCTCCTCCTCCTCCTCCTCCTCCTCCTCCTCCTCAGGGAGTGCAGCTGGATATGACGGCGTGCTCCCCTCGGGCCCCGACATCGCACAGTTCAAACAGGGAGTGAAGAGCGTAGCGGGCAAGATGGCCGTCCTCGCCAACGGGGTCATGAACACGATCCAGGTGAGTCGGCAAAGCTCTTTGATGATTCTCAAACCTCATCCGCCTCCACGACGCTAACACGAGTTCTTCTGTTTCCCTTCAGGATCGTTACGGCTCCTACTGATCGGTGGGGGGGGGGGGGGGGGGGGGACGTACGAGCGTCCTGAAGACCACGAGCATCTGGACGGGGACACGGGAGAGACGGTTGCATGGAGAAGACACCTCTTCTCTCTCATCCCTCGTTCAGAGACAGTGGGACAGTATTTGGCTCATTAGCAGACTCGTCTTCTCTTCGGACAGGAAGCCATCGCAGTGTCGTCTTTTTTTAAACCAGGAGTCATGTTGTAAAATACCACCGAGGATTTTTTGGTCTTAGATTTTCAAAGAGTTTACTCTTCTATATTTTATTCCTTCTACATGAATCAAAGTGTTGTTATTGATGATTATTATGAAATTCTTCATCTCTTGTTTTTATCATATTAAAAAAGTCACAGTATATATTTTCATCTTTAAGCGTTCAGTGAATCCAGTGGTTGTTGGTCTGGATCCTTGTGTCTGTCAGGGTGAGGACTTCACTGAGACACTGGACAGTCAAACATCCGATGTCCTCGCTGGTTATTTATTGTCTCCTGAGCGTTGAACCCAGGAAGCGGAGACTTGAGCTTTGTTGGACATTTCAACTTTAACCCCGATGAGTGTTGAAGTCGACGTGAATCCCGGCTCATTAAACAACGACTCGACTGAAGCTCAACACGTTCTGTGGAACCTCCGGTTTCCCTACCTCCTCAGACTAACCTTTTATTTTGAAAGGCCGATGTCAGTTTACATGTTTATCTTTTACTTTTCAGACATGTTGGCCGATGAAAAGAAAAAGAGCCAGTTCAGTTCCTGTGTAACACTGACCAGGTCGCATGCAAGTGAACACCATCCCACTGTACTGACGCGTTAAACGCACAACTTATAGGAAGATTTTCCATGACTGTTCCCCAACACAAGAAATGACCAACAACGCAGATTGAAAACATTCAACTATTTATTTGTAGGCTACAAAAAGAAACTTATTCAGTATGTTAATAAAGATTTAAAACCTCCGCTGCCTTCAAGTCATTGACTGACACAAGTTGACTGGAACCTCTTTGTTGTGTTGTCTGAGGCATCACCTGCAGTTGTACTTTGTGTCTCTGACGGGTTTTGAGTTCAGTGACGTTTGACAATCTGGACACTGAGTGTCCCTCACGCAGAGACGTACAAATGAACAGAGGATGATGTCTCTGGATTTAAAGGACAAACACAAAGACAAAACAAATCTGAGCATGTCGAGATTTACCTCAAGATTAAAATGGAACATTTAAGAAAGTAAACGTCTGAACAAACGACCTCATTAGATTATATATCATCTGATTTAGTTCTACTTTATTCTTGAAATGCAAAAGGAAGAAGATTCTCCCTCCTCACATGTCTTCTTCCGTTGGACCCTGACACTCTGTGGCTTCTTCTGATCTGCTGGTGAACTCCTCACTCGTTGCTGCTCGCTCTCAAGTTTTCTCTCAGCCAACGAACCACTGACAAATCACTGACAGCGCTTCAGGCAAGAATAGAGATAATGAAACAAGACAATAAAAAACAGCTTCATCTGTGTCTTCATCACACAGACGTGCGTAAATCAAGAACTCAGTTATTCAGGTCTTAAAGGAAATCTTGTCCTCGTTCGCTGAACCTCTTTGTAGCGTCGGAGAGAATCAGATTCTTTGAGATGTCGTCAGGTCACGTTTCATCTCTGACAGGAAACAGGAAGTGTCGTTAGAAGAAGGTGCAGCCGTTGAAGTCGTCTCCACAGCGTTTTCTCTGGTTACTGGGGAATTACAGCAGGAATCTGTGGCTGAACCTGGAGTGACGACCCCCAACGTCCTTTATCACGGCTGCCCCAGAACATCTCCAAAGAAATCACAAGATCCTGAACCCAGTCCGGTTTATCCCCAGTTGTAGAAGTAGATCTTCTGCCAGGTGGGGAGATAGTCCATCAGAGGACCTGAGGAGAGAAGCAGCTTTAACTCCAGGTTCTCACAACAACCGCTGAACAGATTGGATTGAAACTTGGTGGAAGGAGAAGAGCTCGTTATATTTAGTGGAGTGGATTTATTCCAGGTGTGGTGGTGATTCCTGCTGACTGACAAACACACAACTGACAAACTGACAAACAGCACAGACAACATGATTCTAATGATGTTTTCTTTGTCTCCGATGTTTCATGTGGAGAACTTACGTGCAATAAGCCCGATTCCCGGGACGTGATCCGCGAGGACCCGGAGCAGGAAGAGAATCTTTTCTCTGAAGGTGAAGAAACACAATCACGTTTATTAAACTGCAATTTAACAACAAATCTTTTAATCTGAAATCTTCCCCAGGAACTGAAACCATTCATCGACTAAACCTTATTGACGTAAACAAAAAAAACAATATTTTCAATCTTTGCTGATTGTCTTTTCTTAAATAGTGAAGGTTTTTATTTTTATTTTAAATTTATCTTTATTTTTATAATCCAAATAAAATATGAATTTGTCAATCAATTAGATCATGATGAATAGAACATATGAATCAGCTGAATAAGGATGCTGAGTGTGTTGCTGACTCCTGCACAGAAACTCACTCAGAGAACTTGTCATAGAAAGGTGAGCGCAGGAGGTAGTAGAGCAGGAGGAACGTTCTCCTCCTCATCTCCGCTCGCTCCCAGCGATTCTCAAATCTGCTCTCGTTCAGGACGGCGAAGCTGAAGAGGGAAGAGAGAAGAGGGAAGAGGGAAGAGAGAAGAGAGGAGAGGGTAGAGAAGAAAATAAAAGAGGGAAGAGGGAAGAGAGGAGAGGGAAGAGAGAAGAGAGAAGAGAGAAGAGAGAAGAGCAACAGACTCGTTTCATTCAACTGTTCACGGGACTCGTTTGGAGCTTCTCAGAGACACAAGCAGGAGAAGGACGTCCTGATGCAATGTTTCTGAACTTTGCTTCATAACCATCAGAGTTCAGTTGGCAGCTCAGAGACGAGTGAGTTTCTCTGACTGCAGCTTCGGCCTCAGGACGATCTGTGATCTATGACGTCTCCGCCTCCGGGCGGCCGCTCGTCGGATTCTCATGAATGTGACGCGTCTTGAATTCCTTCAAGTTTTGCATGAGCCCTTCAGGGCCCTTATTATCGGGCTGAGTTCAGTGCAGATCATCTTACAACAAAGAAAATCAACTCAACAGAACAATTAACGTAGAACGTCTGCATGAATAATAACAGAGCACAAACTCTTTCAAAAGAAAATCCTCCATTATCTCTAGAGCTCAGCCGACAGGCGGGGGGGGGGTGCGGTGGACCTGGAGCGGTCGACAGCCAATCACAGGGCAGACGTACAGAGTCAAACAACCAGTCACAGTATTTGCATGTTCTCCCCGTCTCTGCGTGGGAAGAACAGACATGATATATGATGTAATAGAATAGTTTGATATTTAGAAGGTTAGTCACCTGGAGAGTTCCAGGACAGCGGAGACGATCCACGGCTTCCAGGACTGTTTCCCACAGAGTCCGAGGCAGAGCACTGACCACAGGTCAGATTTAAGGAAACACTTCCAACCTGTTTCTACTCAGAACCTGATAAATGCAACAGAACCTCAAACACATGGAATAAACTCTGAAGGCTTCATCTTTCACCTCAGATCAAAGATTTAGACTTTGATTGAGTTTTAATTTGTCATGAGTTATTTTTCATTTAAGACTTTTCTGACAATATCATAGACATTAAATATTTGAGTTCTGGGGATAAAAAGTAATTTGTTGGTTTTGAGTAAAAGAACAAAAACATTTAAATGAACATTTCACTCTTTCCTGAGTCGATTCCCTCACATATTTGCACATATTGTATATAAAATAATTTAAAATAAATACAAATTTGCACAATTATACAACTTTTATCTTTATATTGCACATACGTTGTAGATTGCATTTCTATTTTTATCTGATTTATTCTTCATTTTGTATCTATTAGTTTATTATAATCCTTCTGTGCTGTTTTTTCAATTTGGAATTTTTAAATGAGAGATTCTCTCATTTCACTGCTCATGTGACACAGTCGTCATCATTCCATCTCTGCACATGCACACGCACTAACACACACACTTACACACACACTCAAACATTCTCTCTCACCCACCCTTCCACCCCCCCCCCACACACACTCACACTCTTCACCTCTGAGAAAAACAAGATCCTGTGAAAACCTCCAAAGACTTAAATCAAAATACTAAATCTCCTGTTATAATAAAGTTCAGCGTCCGAGTCTTCTCTCGTGCACAGCTGCCATTTCTCTTCCAGCATTTTGATGCAGACTAGGATGAATTGAAGGAATCCTGAAGTTCTCAGGAGTATTTCCTTCTAGGAGCTAGTGAAGGATACGGTGGACGAGCGGCCGACCGATGTACACCGTCTCCGCGATGCTCTGCTGGAGCCGGAGCTGGGTGGGTTTGCTCTGGAGCTTCTCCTTCAAGCTGCCGCTGCTCTTCTTCTGACTCGCTGCTCCCCACAGCCGGGCCTGCAGGGACGGACCTGCCACGAGAAGGTGAAGGGGGGGGGGGGGCGTTAAGTGACTGACAGAAACACAACGACATCAAACTACTTGTTGGTGGTCTCACCGGTGCCCAGCGGCCTGATGACTCGTCCTGACCTCTGACCCACGAAGCAGGTTGCATCTTCCAGCTCGCCGTCCTCGTCTGTGGAGGAAACAAGAAACACACAACTTGTTTCTACACACTTTGTACACACAAGCTGTGGCCTTAGGTCATGGTCAGTTTTATAGAACTGACCTTCACTGCCAGGCTCCGCCCCTCTGTCCAGGGGGATTATGGGGGGGGAAGTCTGGATCCCGGATTTGTACCACAGAAGAAGAACGAAGCGAAAGATTGTCCTGGTGATGTCAGAGGGAAACAAGAAGCATGAGACTCCTCACTTTACTCTTTTGAATTATTAATATTATTATGATTCCAAAATCTGAATCAAATCGCATACGTGTGACACATTTAACCATAAAAACATCAAAGCACTCTGTGTTGTGTGTCAAAGGTTAACAAATACTTCATGCTACGTGGCCACGAGGATGTGACACAATTAAACGTAACACACACATGTGACTGTTGATTTGATTTCTCAAGTTTTGAACCATACTTAAAAATCTGGACGAGTGCGATCACCAGCCAGCGGCCGACCTCCCCCCACAGCTTGCCGGCTCCCATCTCCAGGAAGACCTCCACGGACTCCAGCACCGAGAGCCAGGTCTGGAGTCTCTGCTGAGACAGAGTCTGGACAGGGACACACAAACCTTCTCACCTTCACACAGAAACAACACAACATCTCAACTGAGACTAACTGAAGACTTTCAGACTCAAGGTCACAACATGTGAAGGTCAGAGGCGTTTCATCTGACGTCCTGGGGGGGGGGCGTTATTTAATAAGTTCACTGACGACCCTGATCACGACCCTGTTGGTCACAGGCCGCTGTTTTAATGAATTAATACTTTATCAAAAGCTTTATTCCTGTTTTGTCAGATGTGTTCTTACTTTCTCTTCTACCTGCTGGTGCCTTTCATCTACCCTCACAAATAAGAACCAGCTGCATCGGCCCTAATGACCTTCAGCCCCTGCTCAAGGTCAGGACCTGGAGGAGACCTGAACACGCCTCAGACGGTTCAGGGAGGTTTCCTGCTTCTGTCTGATTCAATCTGCCAACATGCAGACTGAACAGATTCAATTGAATCATTGTGAAGTATTTGTATTTGTTGATGTACTTATATGTGGTTCCTGCTGACTGAGACGTGTCAGGTGATTGTCCCTGTGGGCGGAGCTCCAACACGTTCCTTCAGGGAAACTCTGAATTCTGTCGCCATAACTGAGAAGCCTCGCTCCCTCAGGGGCGTTTGTTTCTCTGGTGATTCAGATGTGAGGTGAAGGTGAAGAACATCTGGAGGAACTCACCGCAGGGAGGGAACATCTCAGCTCTTTACGCAGAATGCTGTCGTTGAACAGAACCAGGAGGTTGGAGGCCGAGTAAACTGAAAAGGACACAAGGCCGTAGAGATGAGGTTCACTTTGCTCTACAGGAACCACACATTGATTAAACAGGATCCATCTGAGCGGCTGCAGAAACTGATCTCCACTCAGTTTCTAACGATTCACTTTAACTGTAAAGACTGAAAACAGAACATTCAGCTTCACTCACCCAGTTCAGAGATTTCATGGGAATCAGCAAATCGCCCTGAAACACAAGAGTCGCCTGTTATCACTCGTTTCACTTTAACATCTGAACTCGTGGGAATCTGTGAAATGACATCAAATCCCTGGACTGTGACTGACAGGTGGTTTAATAAAGGCTTTAAGTGTCTGAACACTAAACAGAGTGTTTACTGAGGATTAGGATTTAATTGACTTCTTCTTCTTCTTCACGTGACTCAGCTCAGTTGTGTTGATCCAGATTATTATTGATGCACGTGAACAAATCCTGACTCTTTGATTTTCTCTTAATGTTTTAAAACTTCTGTTATCGTCTTCAGTTTAATTCATTCATATTCCTAACACTCAAGTAGGACTTATTATGACTTATGGTGCCTATTGCGTCTCTCGTGCTTCCCCCCAGTGGGACCAGTGCCTCCCCCCAGTGGGACCAGTGCAGCTCGAGCTCTGGGCTGTGGGACATGTGGTGGAGTTAATGAAGAGGTGGGACCTGCGATCAGGTAGGACATGGTCCTCACGGTGGACTCCAGCTGGGCCGTGGCGGCCGGGTTCCTCCTCACGTACTCGGTGTAACGCTGGTAGACGCGGGTCAGTTTGTCCACGTGATCTTTAAAGTGCGACATTTCCCCAGAAACGTTCGAATCCCACTTGAACTCAGCTGCTGTCGAGTCTCACGTTCCGCTGCTCGTTCAAAACACAAATCACACACTTCCGGGCTACACGGTCCGCCGGTCATTTGCGTCCCCCCAGCTGTGTTGATGGAACGCATTGGTTCCGGTTCCTGCTGTTAGCATGTAACACCCTCCTCTTCTTCTTCTTCCGGACACGTTATTGTTGCATCAGCATCGAACCTCAGCTGTGATGTCGTCCGCCGCAGATCCAGGTACAGAAACACGCTTCATCGCGTCCACACAGGAAACCGACGCAGAGGCAGCGACAGGTTTAACGTGTTTTCCACGCGCGGTCCCACCGGGAGCTGACGTTAGCTTCGTTAGCCGCTAAGCTAACCCTGTCAGCCAGTCACAGACCGAAGCCCCTTTTCAAAAAGCTGCTATTTAAACCGACAGGAAACTGACCGCGAGGAACCGACAGACACTCACAGGACAACCGACCACATCCTGAAGGTCCTGAGTGTTTCAGGGAACATGGTTTTATTAATGAGTCCCACGCGTCAAGTGTTTTGATTGGCTCTGACCTTTGACCTCTGGTTTGACCTGTGATGAAGACAGTGGATGTGTTCCTCATCACAGATCAGCAGCTGATTCATTCTTCTTTAACACGTTCATAACCACGGGGGGGGGGGGGGGGGGGTCAGGATGCTCTGAGGCTACAGGGGTTTGATTCAGATCCAGGATCGCGTGGGAATCTGTCCAGAGGGTTCTGCGCCCATGTGGTGTGGATACAGAGCGGCTGTCTGTCCACACCTCAAGTGGAGCTCTAGAAGAGACAAGCAACACATTCACCTCTGTCTCATGTTCAAACATTTGTGAATCATTCAAGAGCATCAAGACTTCAGTTTGTCTGTCTCCTCCGTCCTCCTGCCGTCGCTCTGTGGTTTCACGTCTCCTCCGTCCTCCTGCCGTCGCTCTGTGGTTTCACGTCTCCTCCGTCCTCCTGCTGTTGCTCTGTGGTTTCACTTGTCCTCCGTCCTCCTTCTGTCGCTCTGTGGTTTCACTTGTCCTCCGTCCTCCTTCTGTCGCTCTGTGGTTTCACGTCTCCTCCGTCTTCCTTCCATCGCTCTGTGGTTTCACGTCTCCTCCGTCCTCCTTCTGTCGCTCTGTGGTTTCATGTCTCCTCCGTCCTCCTTATGTCGCTCTGTGGTTTCACGTCTCCTCCATCCTCCTGCCATCGCTCTGTGGTTTGACTTGTCCTCCATCCTCCTGCCGTCGCTCTGTGGTTTCACGTCTCCTCCGTCCTCCTTCTGTCGCTCTGTGGTTTCACGTCTCCTCCGTCCTCCTTACGTCGCTCTGTGGTTTCACGTCTCCTCCGTCCTCCTGCCGTCGCTCTGTGGTTTCACTTGTCCTCCGTCCTCCTGCCGTCGCTCTGTGGTTTCACTTGTCTTCCTGCCGTCGCTCTGTGGTTTCACTTCCGTCGCAGCGTCGCTCTGTACGACTCTTCTTTCAGTCTCAGTATTGACGTCCTGCTCAGTAGTTTAATGTCGACTCTGTGGAGTTTGAGGATTTCACCGCGCGTGTTTGGAAAATTCCAGAGAATCGTTAATTGATCTGGACAAAAGGATTTTGGATATTTTTTTTGTGTTGCTCTATTTATTAGTTTGTCCTTTGAATCCCATCCAGCCTGATGCCCACTCTATCAGACTCTGTTCGTCCAGCACCGAGGCCGGAGACCATGTGACCCCCGCTGGTCATGTGACTCACCTGTCAAAGCCTCATCATTGTCCCTGTTGCTAGAAGAATCCCAGGACTTGTCCTTTGACCCAGAGAGCAGGATGTTTCTGGAACAGGAGGAAACTCAGAATCTAGTTCATGTGTCCTGTCATATCTAACAGAAATATTACTCAGTTAACTGTGCATGTCTGTTTTATGGACACCAGGAGTTGATGACACATATCTGTAGTTTTTCAGTTTGATCTTTTTAACATCATTGAGTTGAGAATGCACTGACTTGCTCAGTGTCTGTAATGCTCCTGGTCTGTGGTGATCCAGCTTGTCAGTGTTGTTGTCTCTGGCTGTTGTGGCCTCGTCTGTAATTCTGTGCGCACGTTTGCCCTCTTGTTTCTGCAGCCTGTGAATATGGCTTCTTGCTACAGATACATGAGGAGGCCACGCTGGCCGTGGCCCTGAATGACTTCCTAACCTCACGCAGCTACCTGGCTGGGTTCAGCTTCTCCCAGGCCGACCTCGAAGCCTTTAGGCTCCTCCACAGGCCCCCAGACCCCCAGCATGTCCACGCTCTGCGCTGGTACAGACACGTAGCCGCCCTGCAGAGGGACGTCCCCCCTCAGAGCAGCAGTGAGTAGACGGGTGAAGGCATGAACAACGTGTTCTCGGTCTCGCGGCTCCCTGAGAAACCCTCGTCCATTAGTGCTGAGTCATCTCTAACCTGCAGCTCTGCCAACACAGGCGTGTCACAGACATTTGAATGAACTCAGTTTGAACTTTCTCTTTTCTTGTGTGTCGCTGTGTTTGAGGACTGGAACTTGTCGCTCAGTTTATCACTGTTCAAACAGAGCAGCGTGACAGCTGTGACCGAGTGATCCAGACTCAAAGAGAAACTGAAGAACATGTTGAAGAAACACAGACCTGAACCGTTTTCAGGAAACTGGATATTGTTTCAAGTTTAGAAACAATATCTAATCATCAAGTGATATCAATTGATATCCCCGACGTGTGTGTGTGTCTGTTTGTGTACGATGTGTGTGTCCCCCGGCTTTCACCACAACTTTCACTCTGGTGCAAAACATCAGTCTTTCAACTCTGAAGTCATCATTGATTGAGATAAATATCAATGTGGACGTATTAAATTAATTTATCGTGATTTAATTTTGCAAAGCCATAATCGCTGGAACTGCATCTGTTTTGATAGAGTTTCTAAATTCAGATATTTTACGGATTTGCATGTAGATGCTTTAATTTCTTGTATTTAATAAATGTTTTCTCCTTATATAAAGTTCTTTATGTGTTTGTGTCACTTTCATTCACAGTGAAGGCAAAGCGGGTTCAGCCTCCCTGGTCTCCACCAGCAGGGACAGATGTTCCACAGCTGCTGCTCTACAACAGTCTGACCAGAGCGAAGGTGCGTGAGAGGCACATTTCAAATCCTCGTTTATCTCAGGAAACAGATGTTCTGATTAAAAAGAAGATTTATTTTTGTTGGACTCTTTGTTCGACGTCAGTTTGGATCAAAGTTTGTTGATGGTCACTTTTCTTTTGACGGGAGAAATCCTGAAAACTGTAAAACCATCACAGATGTTGAATCATAAACCTGAAGAAGTTATCTGATTCCTGATCTGTTGTGTGGATGTTTCAGGAGCCGTTTGTTCCTCAGAAGGGGAACAAGGTGACGTGGTACTGCTGTGGACCCACCGTCTACGACGCCTCGCACATGGGACACGCCAGGTCAACTCATCATAAATGAATTCACTTAGAGTAAAGTTACAAGTTTGTCTGTTTTAACAGAAATGATTTCTCCCTCTTCAGATCCTACATATCATTCGATATTCTGCGGAGGATTCTCAGGGACTACTTCAAGTTCGACGTCCTGTACTGCATCAACATCACAGACATCGACGACAAAGTGAGTGAGGTTTCACTTTCCTTCACTAGAACATATTCATTCCTCTGAGGCAGCATGTTCACAGGTTCTTGTGATATCTCAGCATGTTTGTGGTTTTATAGTGGATTTTAAATATATGCTTCCTTCAAAAGCATTAAAAAGGGTTGATATGAGCATCTGTGTCTAAAGTCCATGAATCAGGACGGATCTGTCATTATTTATGTCTTTATTTATTTGTAATTATGTTTACCTGGGCTTCATGCTTGTATTTTTTTGCCAGATCATTAAACGGGCTCGACAGAACTACCTCCTGGACCAATACAAGGAGAAGCAGCCGACAGCTGCTCAGATCCTTCAGGACGTCCTGAGTGCCAGAGACGTGAGTTCAACTTCACACACAGAAGTAAAAACTACCTCAGGAGACAAGAGACAAGAGACAGAGACAACAGAGCAGTGGCTGAGGACTCATTCTGTACCTGACGGTTCAAATCTGAAGAATAGATCAAGTCTCCGCCCACTTTCTCCTCCAGGCTCGCTTCTTCTGTATGTGTTTATTCACCGGTGGTCGCTCCACGCCGCTCTGTGTTCTGTTCACCTCTGCTTCCTCACGCCGCTCTGTGTTCTGTTCACCTCTGCTTCCTCACGCCGCTCTGTGTCCTGTTCACCTCTGCTACCTCACGCCGCTCTGTGTTCTGTTCACCTCTGCTTCCTCACGCCGCTCTGTGTCCTGTTCACCTCTGCTTCCTCACGCCGCTCTGTGTCCTGTTCACCTCTGCTTCCTCACGCCGCTCTGTGTCCTGTTCACCTCTGCTTCCTCATGCCGCTCTGTGTCCTGTTCACCTCTCCTTCCTCACGCCGCTCTGTGTCCTGTTCACCTCTGCTTCCTCACGCCGCTCTATGTTCTGTTCACCTCTGCTTCCTCACGCCGCTCTGTGTCCTGTTCACCTCTGCTTCCTCACGCCGCTCTGTGTCCTGTTCACCTCTGCTTCCTCATGCCGCTCTGTGTCCTGTTCATCTCTCCTTCCTCACGCCGCTCTGTGTCCTGTTCACCTCTGCTTCCTCACGCCGCTCTATGTTCTGTTCACCTCTGCTTCCTCACGCCGCTCTGTGTCCTGTTCACCTCTGCTTCCTCACGCCGCTCTGTGTCCTGTTCACCTCTGCTTCCTCATGCCGCTCTGTGTCCTGTTCACCTCTCCTTCCTCACGCCGCTCTGTGTCCTGTTCACCTCTGCTTCCTCACGCCGCTCTGTGTTCTGTTCACCTCTGCTTCCTAATGCCGCTCTGTGTCCTGTTCACCTCTCCTTCCTCACGCCGCTCTGTGTCCTGTTCACCTCTGCTTCCTCACGCCGCTCTGTGTCCTGTTCACCTCTGCTTCCTCACGCCGCTCTGTGTTCTGTTCACCTCTGCTTCCTCACGCCGCTCTGTGTCCTGTTCACCTCTGCTTCCTCACGCCGCTCTGTGTCCTGTTCACCTCTGCTTCCTCACGCCACTCTGTGTCCTGTTCACCTCTGCTTCCTCACGCCGCTCTGTGTCCTGTTCACCTCTGCTTCATCACGCCGCTCTGTGTCCTGTTCACCTCTGCTTCCTCACGCCGCTCTGTGTCCTGTTCACCTCTGCTTCCTCACGCCGCTCTGTGTCCTGTTCACCTCTGCTTCCTCACGCCGCTCTGTGTCCTGTTCACCTCTGCTTCATCACGCCGCTCTGTGTCCTGTTCACCTCTGCTTCCTCACGCCGCTCTGTGTCCTGTTCACCTCTGCTTCCTCACGCCGCTCTGTGTCCTGTTCACCTCTGCTTCCTCACGCCGCTCTGTGTCCTGTTCACCTCTGCTTCCTCACGCCGCTCTGTGTCCTGTTCACCTCTGCTTCCTCACGCCGCTCTGTGTCCTGTTCACCTCTGCTTCCTCACGCCGCTCTGTGTCCTGTTCACCTCTGCTTCATCACGCCGCTCTGTGTTCTGTTCACCTCTGCTTCATCACGCCGCTCTGTGTCCTGTTCACCTCTGCTTCATCACGCCGCTCTGTGTCCTGTTCACCTCTGCTTCCTCACGCCACTCTATGTTCTGTTCACCTCTGCTTCCTCACGCCGCTCTGTGTCCTGTTCACCTCTGCTTCCTCACGCCGCTCTGTGTCCTGTTCACTTCTGCTTCCTCACGCCGCTCTGTGTTCTGTTCACCTCTGCTTCCTCACGCCGCTCTGTGTCCTGTTCACCTCTGCTTCCTCACGCCGCTCTGTGTCCTGTTCACCTCTGCTTCCTCACGCCACTCTGTGTCCTGTTCACCTCTGCTTCATCACGCCGCTCTGTGTCCTGTTCACCTCTGCTTCCTCACGCCGCTCTGTGTCCTGTTCACCTCTGCTTCATCACGCCGCTCTGTGTCCTGTTCACCTCTGCTTCCTCACGCCGCTCTGTGTCCTGTTCACCTCTGCTTCATCACGCCGCTCTGTGTCCTGTTCACCTCTGCTTCATCACGCCGCTCTGTGTCCTGTTCACCTCTGCTTCCTCACGCCGCTCTGTGTCCTGTTCACCTCTGCTTCCTCACGCCGCTCTGTGTCCTGTTCACCTCTGCTTCCTCACGCCGCTCTGTGTCCTGTTCACCTCTGCTTCCTCACGCCGCTCTGTGTCCTGTTCACCTCTGCTTCCTCACGCCGCTCTGTGTCCTGTTCACCTCTGCTTCCTCACGCCGCTCTGTGTCCTGTTCACCTCTGCTTCCTCACGCCGCTCTGTGTCCTGTTCACCTCTGCTTCCTCACGCCGCTCTGTGTCCTGTTCACCTCTGCTTCCTCACGCCGCTCTGTGTCCTGTTCACCTCTGCTTCCTCACGCCGCTCTGTGTCCTGTTCACCTCTGCTTCCTCACGCCGCTCTGTGTCCTGTTCACCTCTGCTTCCTCACGCCGCTCTGTGTCCTGTTCACCTCTGCTTCCTCACGCCGCTCTGTGTCCTGTTCACCTCTGCTTCCTCACGCCGCTCTGTGTCCTGTTCACCTCTGCTTCATCACGCCGCTCTGTGTTCTGTTCACCTCTGCTTCATCACGCCGCTCTGTGTCCTGTTCACCTCTGCTTCATCACGCCGCTCTGTGTCCTGTTCACCTCTGCTTCCTCACGCCGCTCTGTGTCCTGTTCACCTCTGCTTCATCACGCCGCTCTGTGTCCTTTTCACCTCTGCTTCCTCACGCCGCTCTGTGTCCTGTTCACCTCTGCTTCCTCAAGCCGCTCTGTGTCCTGTTCACCTCTGCTTCATCACGCCGCTCTGTGTCCTTTTCACCTCTGCTTCCTCACGCCGCTCTGTGTCCTGTTCACCTCTGCTTCCTCACGCCGCTCTGTGTCCTGTTCACCTCTGCTTCCTCACGCCGCTCTGTGTCCTGTTCACCTCTGCTTCATCACGCCGCTCTGTGTTCTGTTCACCTCTGCTTCCTCACGCCGCTCTGTGTCCTGTTCACCTCTGCTTCCTCACGCCGCTCTGTGTCCTGTTCACCTCTGCTTCCTCACGCCGCTCTGTGTTCTGTTCACCTCTGCTTCCTCACGCCGCTCTGTGTCCTGTTCACCTCTGCTTCCTCACGCTGCTCTGTGTCCTGTTCACCTCTGCTTCCTCACGCCGCTCTGTGTCCTGTTCACCTCTGCTTCCTCACGCCGCTCTGTGAGAGGCGCTGCGTCGCTGCCTCTGAAGCACTGATCTCAGTCCTGTCCTGTCGTGTGTGACGTGTTTCTGTTTTTCTGTTTCCAGCCCTTCCAGGTTCTCTTGGCTGCGACCACAGACCAGGACAAGAAGCAGATGCTGGAGCGGCTGGACGCCGCGGTCACTGCCGCCCTGAAGCCTCTGCAGGCCGCGATGGAGAGCGGCTCCGAGGCGGTGCAGCCTCTGGCCCAGGTAACACTGAACACTCCTCATTTCATCTAAATCCAAATTTGAAAATTACATTGCAGTATCGAATTATGACATTTAAATGATCATTTATATTTCCTGGCATTAAAAATTAAGAATATGATTTATAAACGTTTCTCCGGAGCTTCTCCTACAAGCCCCCGAGAAACAACTCTGGATAATGTCCAAGTCCAGAAAAAAACAACTGGAGATTCTCAGGAGGATCTGACGTGTGGATGATGTTTCTAACATTTAATGGAATAAAACTGAAAGAAACTAAAAGAATATAAATGTCAGGATGAGAAAGAGAAGCCATAAAGGAAGCAGACGCTCCTGTGTTCTTCTCAGTAAAAGGTAAACGCTGAAAACGTCTTTCTTTCTCCCGAAGGCCCTGCTGGAGAGTTCCAAAGACCTGCTTTCTGATTGGTTGGACACACAGTTTGGAAGTCAAGTCACAGAGAACTCGATCTTCTCCATTCTCCCTAAATACTGGGAAGGAGAATACCACAAAGACATGGAAGCTCTGAACGTAAGTGGAACAGGTTTCTAAAGTCCTGCTCAGACAGAGAGGAGTGAAGAAACAGGAGTCGTGAAGGTTTGAACTCCCTTGTGTGGTCACTGACCCTCACCTCTGTGCGACCTCCAGGTTCTTCCCCCTGATGTCCTCACCCGGGTCAGCGAGTACGTGCCTGAGATCGTGGACTTTGTGAAGAAGGTCGTCTCAAACGGTTACGGGTGAGGAGGAGCGTGACGTCGCTGTTTGAACAAACACTCCGTCACCGCGGCTTCGTTTCCACTGTTTGGTTTTGTGATGTTTTCAGGTACGAGTCCAACGGGTCCGTGTACTTCAACACGTCCAAGTTCGATTCCAGTCAGCAGCACTCGTACGCCAAGCTGGTGCCAGAGGCCGTCGGGGATCAGAAAGCTTTGCAAGAGGGAGAAGGTACATCCACACCTTTCCTTTTCTAGATGTTAAAGGGGAATTCATTTTTCAAACTGAGCCCCACAGTGTTAAACGTGTGAATGTAAAGTTTAGAATCGGTCGTCTCCAGCAGTGATGTTGTCTATTCTGAAAACTATGACAGTCCAGGAAATGTCCATTTACACACAGACATTTACAACCTCTGGAGACAAGTGGAAAAATAATAGAATTCACCTTTAATTCTTCAAACTCTAACGTGTAGAACTTTTTTTATTAAATACCCTTTCAAATTATTTATTGACTTTAGCTAAACACAGAGAGACGTCAGTGTCTCGAGTGTAAATCTGTGTTTTCTCTTTAACTTCATTCATCTCCCGTGGTGTTGTCCTGGATATTGTTCAAATCTTAATATAAAGCTGAAGAAGGATTCATTCTTTGACTCTTTGTCTTATCTTCATGTGACTGAGGTCAGAGTCATGCTGGTCTCTTCTGATTCCTCCTCCTGTCCGACCCTGCAGGTGACCTGAGCATCTCCGCCGACAGACTGAGTGAGAAGAAGTCCCAGAACGACTTCGCCTTGTGGAAAGCCTCCAAACCAGGGGAGCCGTCCTGGGACTCTCCCTGGGGCAAGGTGAGAGCTCAGAGGGTCACAGGAGGAGGTTCTGATCCGTTCATCTGAAGTCTGAAGACCAGCAGCAACATCAGCTCATTTAACTCCTCTAAGAGGAAGGTGTTAGTTAGAGTCGAATAGATTCCACTGCACAGGTCACATGGTTTTGTTTGTGTTTGGTTGACAGCACATCAACACTCATCAGCTCTTATCACCAAAACGTTTTTGATTTATCAAATGAATGTTTGTCTTTTGGATGTCTCCATAGGGACGACCTGGCTGGCACATCGAGTGCTCGGCCATGGCCGGGTCGATCCTGGGAGAGTCCATGGACATCCACGGGGGGGGATTCGATCTGCGATTCCCTCATCACGACAACGAGCTGGCTCAGTCTGAGGTGTGTGTGTCTGTGTGTGTCTGTGTGTGTCTGTGTGTGTCTGTGTGTGTCTGTGTGTGTGTCCCTTTTAAAAGCCTTTTCCTGTAAAGTAAAGTACAGACACTGATGTTTGTGGGTTTCTTCCCTCTCAGGCTTTCTTTGATAACGACTGCTGGGTGCGGTACTTCCTGCACACCGGACACCTGACCATCGCCGGCTGCAAGATGTCCAAGTCTCTGAAGAACTTCATCACCATCAAGGACGCGTTGGCAAAGAACACAGGTGATTCACCGGTGAACGGTCACAGAACCCTGACCCCAGTCCAGCTCCTCTGAAGCTCCAGCAGAGATCACATCTTGTTTCTGGTGTTCAGAGTCTGTAGAGAGAAGAAGCTCGATAACAAGCAGAGGGTTTGTTGCTGTCAGATAAACGTCTGCTCCTCCTCCTGCAGCGCGACAGCTCCGCCTGGCTTTCCTGATGCATTCCTGGAAAGACACGCTGGACTACTCCTCCAACACGATGGAGTCGGCCGTCCAGTACGAGAAGTTTCTGAATGTAGGTGGAGTCCAGCTCCTGTTCAGGCCTGGTGTTAGCAGCCACTTGTTTTTCTCTCTTTATGTTTGAGAGCAGGACTTGATTTCACACTCAGGTCTTGTAATGAATTTAACAAAAGAAACTGCGCTTGCACTCAAATCGCTGCAGCTCATCTCCTCCTCTACTTGTCATCACTACACCTTTCTTTCTATTGGTTGAGGAGTTCTCTCAGACGTACTGCACAAACAAATCACAGAGAAAAAACCACAGAGTTTCAGATGAGCACAGAAGCAAAGAGAGGAGAAGAGCTGAAGCTAAGGATATCTGTCCAAGCAGTAAATATCTGAGTGCAAGCTCACAGTTAGAGCACAAGCAGAGGCTCTTGAATAAAGAGATGGAAAACCCCATATATCCATGACTTATGATCATATCACCAGAGACTTAATCCTGAGATCTGTTCTGATCTTCTTCTTCATCCTTTTCTTCTTCAGGAGTTCTTCCTCAATGTGAAGGACTTACTTCGAGCTCCGACCGACGTCACTGGTCGGTTTGAGAAGTGGGAGGCGGCCGAGATGGAGCTCAACGACAGGTGAGTGATCGAGCATGAGCAGGTTTATCAAGGTAACAAGCTGATAGCGGCAGCTCGACTCTCAGCCAATCAGAGACAACTCGGAGAAACACTGAGTTTAACAGGAAGCTGCTTTATTATTATTATTTTGATTATTCACTGAACCTCTGAATGAACTTGTGGAGATTCACCTGCACACACCTCATTTAATCCAGTTAAAAACCAGTTTGAGACTCAAAGCACTGGTTTCTCGTGTCGTCCAGTTTCTACGACAGGAAGTCGGCCGTGCACGAGGCGCTGTGCGACAACATGGACACTCGCACGGCCATGGAGGAGATGAGACAGCTGGTCAACCAGAGCAACAGCTACATCGCCAGCAGGAAGAGCAGCAAGCTGAGGCCCAACCGCCTGCTGGTGGAGAGCGTGGCGGTGTATCTCACCAACATGCTGAAGGTGAGCACCTCCTTCTCCCTCCACACGTTCGATGCCGATGATGAACCACAGGGGGCAGCGGACCAGCCAGCTCCTGAAGCTCCTCCTCATCTCAAGTGGTCTGGTTCTCACTCATGGTTGTTTTCGTCCTTCAGATCTTTGGCACGATTGAAGGATCCGATCCCGTTGGTTTCCCTGTGGGGGGGCAAGGTCAAAGTATTGACGTGAGTAAAGTGACACTTTTCTGTTTCCACTTTTCATTGTCGGAGGAAACGTGTCTGTTTGTGACGTGTGACGATCTCCTGCTCATTGAGCGGATGAGTTCAGGTTGTGAGTCTGTGAGTGTGAAGTGTTGCTGTCTTCCAGCTGGAGAGCACGGTGATGCCGTATCTGTCGGTGCTGTCGGATTTCAGAGAGCGGGTCAGAAGAATCGCCAGAGAACTGAAAGGTTGGAACCTGAACTTTCTGTTCCTTTTATATCTCCTGATATTTAAGTGTGACATTATGGGAGGTGGGATCATTTGACCTGCTCTGTTAAAGCTCTGTTATGAAACGCTCTACAGTGACGGAGCTGCTGCAGCTCTGTGACACCGTGCGGGACGACACTCTACCGGAGCTCGGCGTGCGGCTGGAGGATCATGAAGGTAACGCTGCTTCTGAATCTTCAATATTCAAACACTCAAACAAGCGTTTTATGTATTTTTTTGGAAGAAAAACGTTTTCTCTTTGTTTAGTTTCATATTTTTTTAACCAGGTTGAATTTTAAAATGTGGAGTAGATAGAGTCCTACAGTTAGACCAGCGTCTGGGACTCGACAGTAACTGGAAGTGTTTCACAGGTTTGCCTACTGTGGTGAAACTGGTGGACAAGGAGACGTTACTGAAGGAGAGAGAGGAGAAGAAGAAGGTAAGAGACGAGTGGAGACACATTATTCAGACCTGAACTCATCTCCAGATAATCTCCTGATCTCAGTGAGTCCACGTGAGAAACCAGCAGGAGATTATCTGACCTCTGACATAACAATCAAAGCCATCAAAGCCCCGTGAGATCAAATGAATGATTCAGAAAGTGAAAAGCTGAAGTGCTTTTACTTTGAAACGGGAGCAGGAGGTGTTGTAAAGACGTTTGTGTCATAGAAAGATAAACGTTGTGTTTCACAGAAGAATAAACAGAGAAAATTTACTTTTACCAGAGTTTTAATATTTATCTTTTGATCTTATGTCACAAACATGCATTTTAAAATGTTAAAACCACTTTCTGTGTGCATTTCAAAATAAAAGCACTCCAGCGTTTCTGTTTATGGATCCATTCTTTTGTTTAAAAAGTGAATATTTGCAGGAGCGGTAGACGCACGGCTTCATACTGTGTAGTACTTGTATTTCTTTGAGTACAATGGACTTCTTTCAATTCATTATTCAAATCAAAGCCCATTGAACACTTTGTGCTGAGGTTGAACTAAACAGATGCTGTTAATATGAATTCATATTAATGTGAATATTGTGCATTGAATAGATGAAGTTGCACAACTGGACTTTCTTTGTGTTTATTTATGCTCGTACATTCAGCCTCTAACAGAAATTGCAAAACTTATAAATATGACTCCTAAGTGGGTTTCTCAGAAGATATCAGGGTGGTAGATCTGGGCTTAGGGTCTTGGGCTCGAAATGGTTTGATCTTTGACCTGAGGTCTTCTTCCTTCACAGATGGAAGAAGAGAAGAAGAAGAAGAAGGAAGAAGCTGCCAGAAAGAAACAGGAACAAGAGGTCAGGTGGCTCCGTGTCCACACTAAAACGTTTTCCTGTTAGAATCCAGACCAGCCTCTGTATCAGAAAACCTCATTTTAACATCCTCCCCCTCATGTGATGGAGCTGATGAAGCCTCTCAGGAAGAGGACGTGTGTTTCTGCCTCTTCGTCTCCTAAAGTCTTTCATTCTGTTCTCACAACTCCAGAGTTTTCAAAGTAAAACCACCAACGTTTCCAGAAGTTTCTGGAGCTTGAAAACATAACAACAGACCGTCTGTTGTTCTGATGGAGTCGGACTCGAGTGAGTCACTCGTCACTGACTCGCTGCTTTTCCTGTTTCAGATGGCGAAGCTCGCCAAGATGAAAATCCCTCCATGTGACATGTTTCGTTTAGAAACGGACAAATATTCCAAGTTTGATGAAACGGTAAGTCACTCGTTCACACCTCTTATTACCTCTCGGTTCAAATATTGATTTTAGAAACTTCAGATGATTGGATGAGCTGAGTTGTCTGTGGTTGGTGTGCACAGGGTTTCCCCACGCACGACGCAGAGGGCAAGGAGCTGAGCAAAGGTCAAGCTAAGAAGCTGCGTAAACTCTACGAGGCTCAGGAGAAGTTACACAACGAGTTCCAGCAGACGAACAAAAACGAAAACTGATTGTTTCAGTAAATCATCTCCAAACCATCCGCTAGTGTTCGACCTCATAAACAATGTTTTTGTTCAAATCTGTCTTTAGGGAATTTCTTCACAGTTTCACCAGTTTGGACTCGAACATGTCGTGATTAGATTCCAGAGGTCAAAGGTCACAGTGAACCCATGAGTCTGGGAGATAAGCGTGTGTAGAGGGAGGCTCTGATTGGAGGAGACGTGCGACTGCAGGACGGTGACTTTCGTTTCTGACGAATAAAAAGGTTTTATCTCATTTGTATGAATTCTGTGATTGTTTAAAAGATGTTGAGGTTTGTTTGATCAGATTTTTACTAAACCTGAACTGATGCTGAGGGAACCAGGTCCAGGTGTTAAATAAATATCAGGATTTAACTAACGTCCTCCAGAAACATGACAAAGACCTTAAACCACTGAGATGTTAGAGGATGATCTCGCTGAGCGTCTGGTTTCATTCGGCCCAGAGACTCGTCTGTTCACCGGAGTCCAGACGCACTCGGCTCTTTTTGTCTGTTCACACTTTTCCTCAGATTCATCAGGTCTTTGTAGACGTGATTTTAATTCAGCTGCTGATCTGCAGAGCAGCGTTGACTCTGTACAAACAGTTATAATAAAAACACATGAACCATCTCAGAGGGAAGTGAGTTCTTCTGGAGAAACATAATAAAAAGCTGTTTTTACTGGTTTTGTGTGGAATTAATGACGATGATGAAGATGATGATGATGATGATGATTTCAAACTGAAGATGAAGAGCAGTGTTCGGTTGTAAAGAAGTTTAAAATGTTTAGTATCATCAGTCACTCTGTTTCATATATTTGGATTTGTTCTTATTTCAGAACAACTTTACTAACTAATGACTCAGTTATTGTGTTTTATAGTATTTACATTTCCATATTATTTTGTCATCTAAAACATTTTTCTGTCAGTTTTCAGAATTAAAGATTAAGATCGTACATGAAACTTACTTCAGTTTATAGAAACCTGTTATTAAAATCACTCTGATGTTCAATAGAAAGCAGCAAGAACAATATACAGTTTGTATGCATATGATGCACTCTAATATAACTTCTAAGGATTGTTATCAATATTTGCTTTAAATGTAAAATCTGAATTTGTTTGGAAAATATATTCAATCAATCAATCAAACTTTATTTGTATAGCCCATATTCACAAATCACAATTTGTCTCTTGGGGCTTTAACCTTGTGAGACATCCTCTGTCCTTCACTCCTTTGATGACGACTGAATGAAGTGAATGAGAATCACATGAAACGAAACTCATGTCCCTGCTTCGTGTTATGAGAGTACATAACTATCTTTGTACGCTATTATTATTACAAAGGAGATTACCAGAGAAGCTAAGAGACGGGTGGAGTCACATTATTCAGACGTGATCTCATCTCCAGATAATTTCTAGATCAAATCGGTTTCTGGGAAACTCAGAGATTCAAAGAAGAGGTGACCTCTGGTGACCTGTGAGGAGCTTTGCTCCAGCGAGTGAGAGGAGGAGAGAAAGGTGACACCATCAGAACGTCCCTCATCATATCAGGTGGAGCAGAAACAACACAATGAACAATCTGCTGATCTTCATGGGACAGACACACAACAAAGAAAAGCAAAGCGTCCGTTGATAAGAGATTTCTCTCTGACACACAACTTGACGAACCGCTCTTAGATAATTATGTAATATTTCCACAATTCAAGAACTTTTAAATAAAGACTCAAGACGCAGAACATTTGTCTTTTGAAGGTTTATTACTAAAATAAGTTTTATTGTGTGTAGAGCTGACGGGGTCATGATGTGTGGAAGTCGTGTTCCCAGCATCACGATGATGATGATGATGATGCTGGTGATGAAGATGAAGATGGAACTGATGCTCAGGTGAAGCGGACGCGGCGCATGGAGCCCACCGTGTTGTTCTGGCTGCCCCAGTCAGAGAAGTTGTTGTAGTCACGTTTCTCCAGGATGTAGTGAGGCCCTCTGTAGTTCGGCTCCTGGTACACCACCCACCTACACACACACAGACACACACAGAGCAGTTGGATGAGAGGATGTCTGTGACTCCACCAGCAGAGACGAGCTGCGGCGGCTGCACTCACGCTCCTCCCAGGACGCGGATGGAGGCGACTCGGTTGAGGCTGTAGCGGCTCATCAGGTTGGGGATGTCGTCCTGGACCTCCATCTTCTTACCGGAGTAACCAGCTCGCTCAAACAGGTGAGCTTTGGCTGGGTTGGTGTCCTGGAGGTTACACAAGTGTTTAACTGTCTGTCACCAACTATAACTGTGTGTGTCGCATCGATCTGATTGGATCCCGTTCATGTCTTCACCTGTTTGACGGAGCGCACCGAGGACACGTGGTCCACCTGAGCGCACCACTTGTCGTAGCAGTTGTACTCTCCTCGTTCAGACATGTCCCACAGGTACTGACGGCCCCGGAAGTTCTCATGCTCATAACCGATCCAGCTGAGGAGAGGAGTCAAAGAGACAGAGAGTCAAAGAGACAGAGAGTCAGAGAGACAGAGAGTCAACGAGTCAGAGAGTCAGAGAGTCAAAGAGACAGAGAGACAGAGAGTCAACGAGTCAGAGAGTCAGAGTCAAAGAGTCAGAGAGTCACAGAGTCAAAGAGTCAAAGAGTCAAAGAGTCAAAGAGTCAGAGAGTCAAAGAGCAAAAGAGTCAAAGAGTCAAAGAGTCAAAGAGTCAGAGAGTCAAAGAGCAAAAGAGTCAAAGAGCCAAAGAGTCAAAGAGTCAGAGAGTCAAAGAGCAAAAAAGTCAAAGTGTCAGAGAGTCAGAGAGTCAAAGAGACAGAGAGTCACAGAGTCAGAGAGTCAAAGAGTCAGAGTCAGAGTCAGAGAGTCAAAGAGACAAAGAGACAGAGAGTCAAAGAGTCAAAGAGTCAGAGAGTCAAAGAGACAGAGAGTCAAAGAGACAGAGAGTCACAGAGTCAGAGAGTCAAAGAGTCAGAGTCAGAGTCAGAGAGTCAAAGAGACAAAGAGACAGAGAGTCAAAGAGTCAGATAGTCAGAGAGTCAGAGAGTCAGATATGTACATCTGTGTTGAAAGGTTTATATTTTATAATTTATATTTCCCTGTATTTCTAATTCATTGTATTTCTATTTAATTGCTTATTTTCTAATATTGATCTTTCATATGTTCTCTTGTCGACCTCATTCTATGAAATCTCCCTGATGCTCAGCTGAAGAGTTCAGGTGGATCATTTCTCTGGTGTGTGGCAGTGACGTGTGCTGAACTGCAGGAGGCGCTGTGGACTCACGCTCCGCTCTCCACCTGCACAGAGTTGCATCTCTCGGGGAAGTTCTTGTCACTGAGTCGGGCGCAGTCAGAACTCAGGTCCAGTCTCCGGCCGGCGAAGTTCCTCTGCTCGAACAGGGTCACCTGGGTCAGAGGGAATCACACCTTCACACACTGAGGGAATCACACCTTCACACACTGAGAATCACACGTTCACACACTGAGAATCACACGTTCACACACTGAGAATCACACGTTCACACACTGAGAGAATCACTCGTTCACACACTGAGAATCACACCTTCACACACTGAGAATCACACGTTCACACACTGAGAATCACACGTTCACACACTGAGAGAATCACACCTTCACACACTGAGAGAATCACACCTTCACACACTGAGGGAATCACACCTTAACACACTGAGAATCACACCTTAACACACTGAGAATCACACGTTCACACACTGAGAATCACTCGTTCACTCGTTCACACACATGAAACCACCTGAGTAACGAGCTGTGATATGTTTTATGAACAGATTCGGTTTGTGAAGATCAAACAGTTGAGATACAACATGTTTTTTTGTTTGTTTTTTTCATTTGGAATCAAAGCTGTGGTTTGTAGTTTTGATGCTAAGCTAAAGGCTAACTACCTGAACACACAGAGAGAGACTTCTCATCTGGGTCTCAGCAAAAAAACACAAAACTAATATTTCCATGATGTTGAACCAGGATACAGAAAAACTGTTTCTGTTCAACATCAAATTCATGAAAAGATTAAAATAGATTGATCTTAATGTTTTCAATCCTAATTAAAAAAATCCATTAAACCCAAACTGAGACACATTTCTCATCAGAATCATAACGTCTGATGAACAGGAACAGAAAACGTTTCCACGATAACAACCAGACTCAGATTCTACTGGTTCCCAGTTTGTTTCAGCAGAGCGCTGCTGGTTGGACTCACCCGCCCACTGGACCCGTAGAAGGCGCGTTGGAGCACAGACCCCAGCTTGCTGTGGACACAGGATCATGGGATCAAACAGAACCATCACTCAGAAGAAAAGAAGTGCAGATGATTGTAACGGAGCCATTTCAGAATTTGATCCAGATCAGATTATTGTTACAGTTTAAAATGTTTATGTGCACGTCTCCATCAACCATCATCTCTCTGCAGGTGATTCAGGGAACCTGGAGCCGGAGGCGTCACAGAGGAGCAGCAGGAGGTGCCCTCTGGGCGGGGGGGCTGCGCTCTGTGGACGTACCTGGTTTGTTGGGCTAATCCTGGGACCTTAGTGAAGATGTTCATGTCAGCTCGGGGACGCAGGGAGAGAAACGCTTAAATACGCAGAGTGGAGGTGAGCTCAGGTACCAGAAGGCTCACAGGGCTTCTGCACAGGCCGCATTCATATGCTAAACACACACATACAAACACACACACACAAAGGCATGAACATGTAGTGCTCTCTGAGCACACACACACACACACACAATCACACAAACACACCAGCTTCAAACACTGCAACTGCACACAGAGCACAAACACATTCAAACACACAAACTGCAACCGAAATAAACATGTGCATGTATGGAGTTCAGTTTCTGTACACACACACACACACACACTCACATGTTAGTGTGTGTGTGTGGGTGTGTGTGTGCACAGAGTGCAGTGCCAACAGTTTTGGCTTTGAAGCGTTCAGCGTTTTTCTCTTTGTGTGACGGCCTCCGTAAACAAAGCAGCTGATGTTGATGGTTGTGTTGAAGCTTTGTGCGACACAGTGTGTTCACAGCAGAGGTCACGACCCTGCACTGACGCCTTCACCTGTGAACCTGAACCTGAACCTGAAGCAGGGACCTCAGCCTGTCGTCCTGCAGGGGGCGTCAGTCTGAACAGCTGTTCATATCTCACATGGAGTTTAATGACACGCTTTATTTTATTGTTATTTAATCATCAAGTCGTGTCTGAGCTGCATAGACTACCCCTGACCTCTGACCTCTGACCTCTGACCCCTGACCTCTGAAGTATAAAATGACAGGGTCCATATTTACAGAGCAGAGAGTTGTCGTAGTAACAGAATCACAATAATAAGTCATTTTGTAAATTTCCTTCCTATTAAAGTCTAAATTCTGGTTGTGTTCAGTTGTTGAGTTAATAATTCACTTGTGTTGTTTTCCTTGACTCATCTGTTGTTTCTGCTGTGTCGTGTTTTATTGTGTTAACTACTCGTTCAATAATGATGAATATTCAGTTGATTAGTCGTTTGTTAAGTTTTCACTTTTACACTTTCTGTGAAATCATTTTTTATTTCTTTATTGTGAAGACGTCATTTCACTGATTCTCTGATGATCATTAGATTATAAAATTCGTTGTTGATAAAAATTATAGTGGCAAATTAAATTTCTATTGATTAAATTGATAAATTAACTAAGTGACATTTTATACAATATATATACTGTATATATATGTGTGTGTGTGTTTTTTCTTCAGAGGATTGATAATGATGATAACAAAACACTTTATTGGTTCAGAACTTTTCTTCAGAAAGAGAAATAAAGAAAAATTAAAAAAGAGCAGCAAAGAAAACGAGACAAAATCAGTTGATAAGACAGAGGAGGATCAAATGTACATTAAAGTTACACATGAAAATAAGACACAACAAATGTTTCCAGAAGAATTCAGAAGATGTTTCCTGTCAGATCTCAACAGGTCGTCTTTATTATTATTACTTCAAAAGTGTTGAGGACAATTTGAAAATCAGTGCAGAATGTGAACTTGTGTTTATAAAGTTTCATCTGTAAAGTTTCTGTCTTTTACACAGACACAGACACACACCACACACATGCCATTAGGGACAATGTATGTGTTGTGCTTCACAGCTACACAACACAAAGCCACAGCAGCAGCAGCATGGACGTGAACTTTGCTGACAGCATCAAAATCTGTTCTTCATGTAAAAGATCTGTTTGTTCCAGCAAATTCACACATCACTGACCTCCAATAGAGTGTGTGTGTGTGTGTGTGTGTGTGTGTGTGTGTGTGTGTGTGTGTGTGTCTGTGTGAATAGCAGAGAACACCCTGGATGTGTGCTTGTGGCAGGACCCAGTCGGTGACGGAGTGGAGCTTGGAGCAGCAGATCCAGAAGCTCGGGGACGGTTCTGGTGTTGTGGAGCAGCTTCCAGCAGCAGGTCAGATGTTGTGTAGTTGTGGTCGTGACACACACACGATCTCAGGACTCAGAGGCAGCTGCACCTTTCTGTCTGATCTGGTCTGGAGCGCAGCCTGAGATGTGTCTCATCCTCACTGTGCTGGACAAGCTGACGTCCTTCCTGTCTCTGATGGCGTTTTGTGTCTCTGTGTCTTCAGGCTGGTTGAAATGAAGCTCTGACAAAGATCATAAATCTGACAGATGAGCTACTGGACGTTTTTGAGTTTTTACTGAAAACCCGAGACCGTCTGCTGGGACCGGTCCTGTGAGGGGACGTCGGCTCCACATCACACGTAAGAGTTCATCTTTATTTAATATGTCTCACTGAGAGTTTACATCTTTAGTCTCTAGTCGGCAGAAAAATACAACACACCTGAGAGTGAGTGAATCAAAGTAACACAACATCTCATCCATCCCTCACTAGTCTGCTTGGTGTGTCTTTGTCTCTTCACCTGCTTTTAACCTTTCACTTGAACCGATCATGTGTTTCTTTGTGTTGTGTTGTCACTGTGTGTAGAGACATGGAATTAAATGTGTTTTTGTGATTTGTCCTCAGTGAGACACGATGCAGTTCCTCCTGAGGACGCACCATGTGTTCACACTGGTGCTGTGGGTTTCAGCCTCTGAAGACTTCGACTGGACCAAGAACGAGAGAACGTCTTTCTACTATGGAACCTTCCCTACTGGTACCTAGCATCCTAGCATCCTACCCTCCTACCTAGCATCCTACCATCCTACCCTCCTACCATCCTACCTTCCATCCTACTTACCATCCTACTTACGGTCCTACCTTCCTACCTTTCTACCATCCTACCACCCCACCTTCCTACCATTATACCTACCATCCTACAATCCTACCATTCTACCCTCCTACCTACCATCCTAGAATCCTACCTACCCTCCTACTTACCATTCTACCTTCCTACCCTCCTACCTACCATCCTATTTACCATCCTACCCTCCTACCTTCCTACCATCCTACCATCCTACCTACCATCCTACTTACCATCCTACCTACCATCACACTTTTCATCCTACTTACCATCCTACTATCCTACTATCCTACAATCCTACCATCCAACTTACCATCCTACCCTCCTACTTACCATCCTACCTAGCTACCCTCCTACCGACCATCCTACTTACCATCCTACCCTCCTACTTACCATCCTACCTAGCTACCCTCCTACCTACCATCCTACTTGTCTTCCTACCATCCTACCACCCTACCCTCCTACCTACCATCCTACTTACCATCCTACCATCCTACCTACCATCCTACCATCCTACCCTCCTACCTACCATCCTACTTACCATCCTACCATCCTACCTACCATCCTACCATCCTACCCTCCTACCTACCATCCTACTTACCATCCTACTTGCCATCCTACCATCCTACCATCCTACCACCCTACCCTCCTACCTACCATCCTACTTACCATCCTACCATCCTACCCTCCTACCTACCATCCTACCATCCTACCTACCATCCTACTTACCATCCTACTATCCTACTATCCTACTATCCTACAATCCTACCATCCAACTTACCATCCTACCCTCCTACCTCCCATCCTACCTAGCATCCTACCTACCATCCTACCATTCTACCTACCATCCTACCTAGCATCCTACCTACCATCCTACAATTCTACTTACCATCCTAGCATCCTAGCCTTCTAGCATCCTACCAACCTCTCTCTCTCTCTCTCTCTCTCTCTCGCTCTCTCTCTCTCTCTCTCTCTCTCTCACCCTCTCTCTCACCCTCTCTCTCACCCTCTCTCTCTCGGTGCAGGTTTCTCGTGGGGGGTGGGCAGCTCGGCCTATCAGACTGAAGGAGCGTGGAACATCGATGGAAAAGGAGCGAGCATCTGGGATTCGTTCGCCCACAGGAAGGGGAAGATATTCCTGAACGACACCGGAGACTCGTCGTGTGAGGGATACTACAAATTCAAGGTGACTCAACTTTATTAATAAAACACAAGATAACAGGGTTGATCACCATGAAATGAACGTAGAGGCCACAGCTCGGTATCAACTGGTAAACTTCATAATGTTCCTTTAAATTCAATTTGCATTCTGTTGAATTACGAGCGTGAAACTGACAGGTTTGAAAACCAGTGTGTTTTTGTTTGAGTGATTTGAAAAGTCTTGTCCTTTGTCCTCCAGGACGACGTCACCTTGATGAAAGACATGAAGCTGAATCATTATCGTTTCTCCGTCTCCTGGCCGAGGATCTTACCAAGCGGACTGAAAAGTCAGAAATGCTTCATCTTTCTATTCAATTAATGAAAAGCTTTTTTTACTGTGTGTTAGTGGAATCACATTGTTCAATAAGTTTACTTTCATTAGAATTGTTGATAAGTGAATGAGTCGAACGGCAGAAAAATAATAAGCAAAATGTAAAAACAACCATTTACTGAAGTGATTATGGAGCAAAACACATTTTCTTTATATTCTGTTGTAAATCAAATACTTTGTGTTTCAGTGGATGGACACAATGACTTATGATGAGCATTGTTCTTTAGATGAATGTTCAAATGAATTCCATGTTTTTCAGGTGAACACATCAATGAGAAAGGAATCAAATATTACAACGACCTGATCAACATGCTGCTGGCCAATAAGATCACACCTGTGGTCACTCTGTACCACTGGGACTTACCTCAGGTGAGAAGCACAGCTGAGTCTCTTCTCTTTGCTGATTGGACGTCCAGTGCTGACACAAACTAACTCTCCAACCGTTCAGGTCCTACAGGAGAAATACGGCGGCTGGCAGAACGTCAGCATGGTCGACTACTTCAACGACTTTGCCAACTTGTGCTTCGAGCGATTTGGAAACCGAGTGAGGAACTGGATCACCTTCAACAACCCGTGGGTACGTGAGGTCGGAGAGGAGCGGAGCCGTCACGGTGGTAAAGTTCTGCTGCTCCGGTCCCTGGAGTCGGGAAAGTTCTCAAAGAAAAACCACACGAGTTTTAACCAAACAAAATAAACCTGAGTCTGAGGAACATCTATGAAAACATCCTCTTTTATACGCTGGACTTCCTCCAGTCTTCAGCCATCTGTGATTGGTTCTTTTTGTGATGGTATAACGTTAAGCTTCATTTTTAAACTGTCGATGTCAGCGCTCTAACGTTCTGAGTTACTTCCTGCGTCCACCTGTGGCACTTCCTGTTTCAATCTATTGGATCTGATGCAGTTGTTTCCAGTAAAGAGAAACAGTCTCAGAGAACGTTAATGAGGTTTTTAACTCACAGAGTGAATAACACGGCAAATAAGTAAATAATCAAGTAGTTGATAAAGTAGATTAAAGCTCATCTACACTCAGTGATCAGATGTCATGTTGACCCATTTATCAGAGAGCGCCCTCTTGTGTTGTCTGCAGTCGATTGCTGTGGAGGGATATGAGACAGGGGAACATGCACCGGGGCTGAAGCTGAAGGGAACCGGAGCGTACAGGGCTGCCCACCACATCATCAAAGTAAGGGGGGGGGGCACACTTCTGTTTGCTTCATAACCTGTCAACTTTACTTTGGACACTCAAGGGTTCACGCTCATCATGTTCTTTATCATTTGTTATTTTGAGTAATCTCTGGGATTAAATCCACTGAGTTAACGACGGTGCCTCTGTGTTCCAGGCTCATGCTAAGGTCTGGCACACGTATGACACACAGTGGAGGAGCAAACAAAAAGGTCCAAAGGAAACTTTACACTTCATATTTGTGTCTTCTTCCACCCTGCTGGACAGTAAAGTAGATTGTGTGTCTGTGTGTGTGTGTGTGCGTCAGGCCTGGTGGGGATCTCTCTGACAGCGGACTGGGGGGAACCAGTGGACGTCACCAACCAGAGGGACATCGAAGCAGCAGAGAGATACATCCAGTTCTACATGGGCTGGTTCGCGACTCCCATCTTCAACGGGGATTATCCTCAAGTTATGAAAGATTACGTCGGTACGTCATCGTCACACACGCGTGTTCAACTCGTCACGGGATATTTTATGTGTGGAAAACAAAAGCATCATTCAAACACTTCAGCTGTCGAACCAGCCTCTTGTGTTTGAGTTGTGGAAGTAGTTTGATGCCGTCACGTCAGGTAGAGTCGGAGAATCGTCTCCAGAGTTTCCTCCGAGTTTCTCACATACACAACCCAGCAGGAGGTTTTCTCCACAGACGCACAACAGCTTGTTGTGTTCACACATGCACTTCTCCTGGATTTATACAGACTGCAGATGATCTGGAGCTTCTCACTCCAGAGGAAACAGTGTATATATAGTCGTGTGTAATAGTAAAGACTTCAGTCTGAAAGCAGCTTCACAGTTCACGCGCCTGGTCGGAGACTTTACCATGCTTTGTTTGTGTTGACCTTTGACCTGTAGGCAGGAAGAGCGGCCAGCAGGGCCTGGGAGTTTCGCGCCTCCCCGTCTTCTCACCTCAGGAGAAGACTTACATCCGAGGAACCTGTGACTTCCTGGGCCTCGGACATTTCACCACCCGCTACATCACCCAGAAGAATTACCCGTCGGGCGTGGGGGACAGCTACTTCGCTGACCGTGACCTGGCTGAGCTGGTTGACCCCAAGTGGCCCGACCCCGGCTCCGAGTGGCTCTACTCGGTCCCCTGGGGTTTCAGACGCCTGCTGAACTTTGTCAAGGTGCAGAACACCGATCACAATGGATTCAGATCTGCAGCTGCTGTGGGAGGTTTATCCTCAAGTTCCCACTGGGTCTTTAGAGAAGTGAACACAACATGCACAGATATAGTGCTGTAGCAGGTGATGCAAACAGAATAAAACCAACACTGTGGGAGTTTGTGTGTCTCCGCGCCGGTGACCCCTAGTGACCGGAGGTATGATGCTCTCAGGTTTTCTGTTTGTCCCGTTCTCATGAACAAGAAATCTCATCTTTCCACCAAGATCTATGGAAATCTGTACAGTAGTTATCGCCTCATCCTGCTTACAAACACACAAACAGACAAACACACAAACAGACAGGGTTAACATGAACATCTCACTGGAAGGTAACACACCTCTCTCCACAGACTCAGTATGGGAACCCGATGCTCTACGTGACAGAGAACGGCGTCTCGGAGAAGATGCTCTGCACCGACCTCTGTGACGACTGGAGGATGCAGTACTTCAAAGATTACATCAACGAGATGCTCAAAGGTGAAACCACAGACCAGGTCCCAGCGGAGGAGGATCCCCGTCTGGTTTATGTCTCAGTGATGTCTTCTGACTTGAAGCTTCATGCTGTTGTCTCGTGCTTGTCTTCTTCTCTGGATCACAGCGGTTAAAGACGGGGTCAACATCAAGGGCTACACAGCCTGGTCGCTGCTGGACAACTTTGAGTGGGACGAAGGATACTCCGAGCGGTTCGGCCTGTACTACGTGGACTTCAGGAACAAGAACAAGACACGTTACCCCAAGGCCTCGGTCCAGTTCTATAAACGCATCATCAGCTCCAACGGCTTTCCCAACCAGAGAGAGGTGAGCAACACCTGATCAAATCCCTCTGGAGGGGAGCAGGTGGTGGTGAAGCAGTGAGGGATGATGGGAGTTGTAGTCTCCTCCTGGTTAGATTCCAGATGGTTCAGGAGGTTTTTATCTGGATCCTCCTCAGACGTCTCCTCCTCTGAAACAAACAGCTTCATGTTAAACTCAGTGTTTCTCTGACTCGTCTCTGATTGGCTCACGTTCACAACGCGTTTCTCTGAAAACTTCAGATCCTTCAGATCGGCTTCAAACACAGAGTTAAACACCTCCAAGATCCAAGTGTAAAATGTGAAAAAGTACTAAGAACTACAGGTTTCTGCAGGCTTTAAAATAGAATGCAAGAAGTCAGCTTTAGATATAACATAGGTAGCAGTTTAAATTAAATTAAGTTAAAGACCCACATCATAAGAAAGTAACAACACAGATCCAATCACACATTCTTTTTTGTGTTGCTCTTTTCATAATTTGTCCACATCCACAGTATCACAGCGACACATGTGTTTGTTCTTCAACATGTCCTGTTGTTAAGTTACATGTTAGAACTCTGCCGTTGTGTGTGTGTGTGCAGGTGGAGAGCTGGAAGAGGAAAGCTGTGGAGACCTGCTCCTCCAGTAACCAGCTCCTGGCTGCAGGTGGGTGGATCACGTCTGGGAGAAGCTGCTGGAGCCAAACAAAGGAAAAGTCTCAAGCTTGTGATTCGCTCTCTAACAGAGTTTTTCTTTGTTTCGCTCCTGCAGCTACGAGAGAGTCCAAGGGAGGTCAGGAACATGCAGGGATGCAAAGGGCTTGGCCTGTGCATGATGAGGTTTAGGTACAAGACTGATTCTGTGTGAGAACAAACATTTAAAACTGCTGTTCTGTCAACGATAAACCTGGAAACACTCAAACGTCATGAAATGACCCAAAGCAGCAGTTTGTGACTTCACTGCTCAAACGTCACAACCTGAAAACTCACTGGTTCTGCTTCAACATTAAAATCACAACAATCATTGCATAATCACATTTCTCTAACTTGAAATCAAAAATGTCACCTGAAGACATTTCTGTGAATGAATAAACTCATACCTCAAAAACTCAAGATCAAGCCTGTGTGTCAAAATATGTGAACACACAAGTCTAACAACTTTCCCACTTGTGTGTTTGTGCTTCAGATCCGTTGATCGGTCACATGGAGATGGTCACAGAGATCGTGGTTCCCACCGTGTGCACGCTCTGCATCCTGCTCAGCGCCGTCTTCCTCATGTTCCTGCTGCGTGGACGCCTCTGAAACACACACACACACACACACACACACACACACACACACACACACACACACACACACACACACACACACACAAATAGGGACTCCACTTCTGTAAAGCTTCATTTTGTTGATGTAACTGTGCGGCTGCTCGTTTTTATAAACAGCCTGAACTCATCACGACTCTTGAGGAATTCATTTGAGTTTGGTGTATGATGATGATGATGAAGAAGAGGATGAAGATGATGATGATAATGATGAAGAAGAGGATGATTAAGATGATGATGGTTATTTATTACTGTTTTCAACACACTGCTCTTGTGTGGTTTTGGATGAAGCAGAAGTTGGACTTCAGCTTCTGGCTGCAGAGAGGAGCTGCTTCACTGTCACAGAAGAATCAATAAAGAACTGAGGATGATGGAGGTGAAGACGTCTCTGTGTGGTGTGTTCACATGCAGCTGGGTTTTCTTAGCCTGATGATGTGCTCAGGATAACTCTCATGGTGAAGCTGCTTTAGAATAGAAACTATTGTAGACGCACACTGAACAACTCTAAGTTCTTATCCTATCAAGGATTTTAGAAAGACTGAGTCCAAACCTGACTTTAAACTTGAAACCAATAATCTTATATTTTTACTTCATTATATACAGATATTTGCATGAATTACTCCGTAAACTAAGTAAATGATACACAATAAAGTACTGGAATAAACAGTCAAGTACAAAATAATTTAGAACAACGAATAAGATGATGACAAACTATGAACAAGAGACCAGTGAGTGAACCTGCAGTGTGGATATAAGATGAGCAGAGAGTTTAGAGTAGTTCCAATTCTCCTGAGGAATAAATCTGAGATTATTATATTTCATTATTTCACTTTAACTGCTCTTATTTAGTCTGCGCTCGTTTCCGGTGGACTTTATTTTGAAAGCGGTTCCACTGTGTACCGGAAGAGGGTATCCCGCAGGTTCCTGTCTACGCAGCTCGTGACTGGTAAATATAAAATAAAGAGGAGATGTCCTTTAAAATACTTGACCTCTAATGTGTGTGTGTCTGTGTGTGTGTTGAAGCTGCGGACTCGTGGTTTGAGTAGTTTTCCTGTTTAACAGCTGTTGTTGTTATTATCTGACGTGTTAGCTAACTGACCTAGCCCCAGCTAGCGGTTAGCCCAGCAGGGTTAGCATGGAGTTCCTCCGTTTAGCGCGTTTCACAGATATACATGTGGATTTATTCAAAGTTATTTAAGTTAGTATAATAAACACGCTTCTCTCAGACTGTTGGTTTTATTCAAAGTTATTTTATTTCCGTCTCTGAGCTGCAGCGGAAACAACAGATCGTTTGTTTGTCAAACTTTTATTTTGACAGCCTGTTGAATTTCCCGCGTCGTGCACCGGAAGCTTCGCTGCTCCACCGATACGGTTTCCCCCCCGGTGTCGATACCGAACCCCAGAGGATCGATAACTGATATCAGGATCGATACTCGATTACATCCCCTGATTCATTTTATAATTAACACTTGATGTGGTTTTTAAACTGTAGAAGCAGCAAGAGACAAGTGTAGAAACACAGACAGGAAGAAATATAATAATACAAAAAAAAATATATATATATATATATATCAATTAATGATATTTTATTTGTAGAGTATCATATTCACAAATCCCAGTTTGTCTCACAGATGTTAAAAGGATCAACTTCCTGTTCTTAACTCAACACGAGTCAAACTACAGATCAACTTAATGATCAGTGATGAAGCTCAGTCTCATGTGAGGATCCTCTCCCAGGACACACAAATGCTGGTGGAACTCAACACAACAACACAACAACAGGATTCACTACATGAGAAGAACCAGTTTGTCACTTCATGTTTAAATTGTTTATACATAAAGTCTGATGGAGATAAAGGAGCAGATGAACTGATGACATATGATTTGGAGTGACAGCTGATCTGTACGGAGCACGTGTGATGTATTACAGATAATAACTAGCTAATAAAAGGGCTGTTACCTGATTTTGAGAATATGGTTCGGTATTAAAAACCTGGCGGCTGATGAACACAACTTTTTCTTCTCTAATCAATGAATTTTTATATTTCAAGTAGAATAATAAAAGACCAATAGAAACCTTTTAAATGTAAAGTGCTTGTTTCTAGCTTCATGTGAGCTTCATTCTAACTTTAATTCTCTGGAGATTGACTCTTATTTGTCCTGCAGGAGCTTCTCACCATGTTTGACCCGGACATGTCCTACGTCCACCGCACAGAGGACGAGGCCTTCCCTCCCCTCCCCCCGCCTCACTCCCCGGGACAGGGGGGACACGAGGACAGAGACCCTTCTGGAAACGGTGAGAAGAAGGAGGAGTCTTTCTCTTTAAGCTGTCCACAGACATGAACCATCAACACGTCAGCACCATTAGAACAGATTTAAAGAAAAGGATTTAGTATGTTTCCTGTCCTGAACCTTGAGTCTTCACTCTCTGATGGCCTGTTCCAGACATGAAGCCTCTTTAGAGATGACTCAACGCTTTAGATCAGTTTGAGAATTGATTTGAGAGAGCAGGGTTTGTGTCCACACGTGACGTGATGTTGTCCTGCTCTGTTCTCCTGCTGATGAAGAAGAGGACGATGAAGGCAACGTGTCCAAGCTGGATGAGGTTCCTGCTGCCAAAAGGAAGGGAGTGAAGAGGCCGCAGCCCAAACTGGACTCTCAGAGGTATCACATCACTTCCTTTACAGTCAAGATGTTTAAAAAGTAAATAGTGTTGTCAGCTGATGAAGACGCCACAAACATCATTTAATCCCACACCTGCTGGACAGTAGAGGACTTCCTGTTCTCTTCAGTTGCTGATGAGATTGAAAACGTTTCTCTTCAGGCTGATCTCAGCGAGAGGACTTCCAGCTCTGAGGACCATGTTTGACGACGTCCACTTCAAGGGCAAAGGACACGAGGTAAGAGCTGAGGACGCAGCAGTGAACACGCAGCAGCAGGATGTGTAGAAGAGAGCGTGACGGCGTTGTGTCTGTTCAGGCTGCAGATCTGAGGCTGCTGATGCAGAAGATGGAGAACTGGGCTCACAGGCTGTTTCCCAAACTGCAGTTTGAAGACTTTATCGACAAAGTGGAGAAACTGGGCAACAAGAAAGAAGTGCAGGTGGGAACTGGAGGCTGAGTGTTGGTCAATCATCAGTGGATATGGTTTTTAATCTGCTTTTAATCTGCAGACCTGTCTCAAACGGATTCGACTGGACATGCCACTGACACACGAAGACTTCGGTAACGAGGGTAAGAGAATAAAATCCCTCAGTCACCATTGTTTGTTTGTGTTGTCGAGGTCCTGCTGTTACACAGGTCCGATTCCCCCCCCCCCCCCCCCCCCCCCCCGAGTCAGGTTCATCCGTCAGTCAGGACACCTCAGCCCCTTTCTATATAATCAAATAACTAATTAGAACCAAACTTATCAGGAACATGAACACTTTTATGACTCATACTGTAGCCAGCCCCCAGGGGGCGATGTAAGATGATTGGCTCACTTTCAGGAGCCGTCATGTCGTCCATCTTTAGTCACAGCCTCTGTTGCACAGCAAGACTCTTAGAAAGTTATTTAAGCTGCTGAAAACTGGGCAGTGAATCCAATGAGTAAATATTAGTAAAGACCAGACCAGATGAAACTGATGTTATTATGACAAACGTGAGACAGGTTCAAATTTACAGAATGAATTGAGTCTTTTATAAATGTTGTGTTGCAGGTGAAGAAGAGGCAGCAGCTCAACGGCCCCTCTTTGAAGATCCTGATCCATTTAGTGGAGGGAGCTTCAGGAACGAGGTCCAGAGACCCGTCCACTCTACGCCCGCTCCAGCTGCTCCTCCGCCAGCCGCCCCCCCCTCCCTCACCGAGGAGCAGCAGCGGCGCATGGAGCTGAACCGACAGCGAGCTCTGGAGAGGAGGCTCGCCCGCCACACCAAGCAGGAAGCAGGTGAGACGCCTCAGACCCGTCAGCCAAACAGATCCAGCAACATGAAGCCAGTGATCTGTGAGTCCGTCCGTGTGCATCAGATCTGAAAGTGATTCAGTCAAAGACATAACGTGAAATTCCTAAAAATATTAATTCACAGGCAACGAAGCTGGAATCATAAAATGTTTAAGATAAAAGAATTTGTATTGATTGTCAACGTACGTTCACTTGTTACTTAAGTTGATAAACATCTTGTTCGTCCAGAATAAAACATAAACCCGGAGTTTCAAACTCAAACGAGGCAGCGTGGACGTGATTTCAAACTGTCTCTAATCATGATGTCATGTTTGTCTCTTCCTCTCTAGACTCCACCCACTCTCAGGCCGTGGACACGTCAGCAGACGAACCAGCGTCTGTGTCTTCTGCAAATGTCCTCAACAAGTCCAACGAGGACGAGGAGGGGACGGAGCGTTTGAACCTGGAGCCGGACGGCAGCAGCACACAACCACCCAGCCAGGCTCCACCCCCCGACCCACCCAGCCAGGCTCCACCCCCCGACCCACCCAGCCAGACTCCACCCACAGACCCACCCAGCCAGGCTCCACCCACCGACCCACCCAGCCAGACTCCACCCACAGACCCACCCAGCCAGACTCCACCCACCGACCCTGAGGCTTCACCCGAGTCCAGTCAGCGCGAGGAAGAGACCAGCCAGCAGCCAATCAGCAACGAGCCTGAGGACACAGACTAGTGTGTGTGTTTCTGTGTGCTTTCAAATACAAACTGTTCAAAACTTATTTTTATCTGAGACATGATTAAAGAATGATTCCATATTTTCTGTTGTGGTTTTTAAGATGTGTGTGGAGCAGAATGATTTTCATGGTTCATTAACTTGGAGTTGGACTTGATACCACAGCTCCACCATCACAGTGTTTGTAAATAACTTCATACACACTTGTTAATCAGCTTTATATAAAGTCACTGATCGTCTCTATAAACTCAGTCTCGTGTGCACCTCATGTCAAACATCTTTATTTGGTTGATAAAAGTTTACACATTAAAAACACTGGTGCTGATTCTAAAAAGAAAGATAATAAAGTCTCTTCTGCTTCATGAGATCTTCACTGATCTGTAAAGTCCGTCCTCAGTCGTCCTCGTCCCTCTTGTCTCTGCTGCTCTAAGCCGTGGACGCACAGACCTGAGGGATCATGTCCGGGTCCATCAGAGCCAGTTCTCGAACCTCCTCCAGCAGCGAGTACAGATTGGGAGTTCTGCTCTGACTGAACTCTCTCTCCTCTCTGGAGAGCTTGGGCCGCCGGGCCGCCTTCTCCTGGGCCTGCTGGTGCGCCTCCTCGGCCAGACGCACCACCTCCTGCACCAGCTGGCTGCGGCCCTGGGAGCTGGGCTGCGGGGGGGCGGCGCTGCGGTACGGCCGGCTGCTGACCACCTCCAGGTTGAGCCGGTCGGCGTGGCACTGGGACGAGTGGACAGAGATACGGACCTGTGGAGAGGAGGAGGTGAACGTCAGCAGCAGCTTCATGAGACGGACAAACCTTCAGACAGCAGGTTTCACTGTGGTCCTCAGCTCCATGAGGGTTCCTGCCTCAGCTCCATGAGGGCTCCTCAGCTCCATGAGGGCTCCTGCCTCAGCTCAATGAGGGTTCCTCAGCTCCATGAGGGTTCCTGCCTCAGCTCCATGAGGGCTCCTGCCTCAGCTCCATGAGGGTTCCTGCCTCAGCTCCATGAGGGTTCCTGCCTCAGCTCCATGAGGGTTCCTGCCTCAGCTCCATGAGGGTTCCTCAGCTCCAGGAGGTTTCCTGCCTCAGTTGTGGGACGACTCCTCCAGAGGCAGTTTACACTCGTAAAGAAGTATGAGGTGAAATCACAGCTCAGTCCCCCCCCCATGAGAACCAAACCATAAACCTGCTGAGACTCACCGTGACGTGGTCAAACAGTCTGAAGGTGGAGGTGCCGCAGCCAGAGGTGGTGCTGATGTGGTCGGAGAAGCGTCGCACTGAGCCGCTCTGCCACTCGCAGCTGCCGTCCGGTGCTGCCGCCACCACCTGCCCCTCCCGGTTCTTCAGATACACCGGGCCCTTCACGCCGTACCTGGAGGGAACACAGTGAGGTCAGAGCCGTGGGTCTGGGAACAGGAAGTGGACTCAGGAAGTGGACTCGCTGCCTCTGGGACTCGACTCACTCTGAGACAAACACCAGCACGCCGTTGTCTCTGATGGAGTAGATGACGGCGTCGGCCACGCAGCGCTGATCCGTCTGAGGATCTCTCTCTTTGAAGTAGAGACACTGGAACAGCTCCGTGGATAACTTCTGCGCCTGCTTGGCTGCCTGGAGGTCACACAGAGGTCACACAGAGGTCACACAGGTCATAGGTCAGAGTGAGTTCACTTCATCCTGTAAGAGTAAATCACAGATCAGCACTGACCCTATTCCTGTTGTTGATATGCTGAGCCATTTCTTCCAGTTCCTTGTTACTGGATGAAGCTCTACCGGGGCCCGCCCCCCCCTCCGCGGCGAGGGCGGCGGAGAGGAGGCGGTGGACCACCACGTCGGCGTAGCGTCGGATGGGGGAGGTGAAGTGGGTGTAGCGGTCCAGAGCCAGACCTGAGAGACAGGAAGGAAGTTTTCATTTCTAGATTCTAAACAGATCCATGTTCATCACCGAATCAGAACCTCAGGATGAAGACAGTTGTACCGTAATGGTAGAACTGGTCCACGGACTGAGCCCCAGTGGAGAAGTACAGAGCCTCGGACATGGCCTGCGTGGTCATCATCCTCAGCAGCCTGTTCACCAGCGGGTCCTGGGGATCCACGGCTCGGTCCAGGGAGTCGGCTAGAGCCTTGTTGGTCCTGGAGAAGATGAGACTCGTTCTCTAATTGGTCCAAAACAACCCGGTGAGAAGCAGGAGCAGATCCTGAATCAGTTACCTGGTGTCGATGGTGTATCCTCCAGCCTTGGCGCTCTCCACCAGCTGACTGAAGAACTCCTGCCGTGGCGGCGGGTGATACCTCAGCAGCGCCTGATGAGGGAAGGACTCCTGGATCTTGCGCGCCACCCAGTGGTTGGCGTAGATCATGCACTCGGCCACGGTCTCGTGGACCTCCAGCGGCTGCCGGGGGACCAGGGCCGTGATGTTCCCCCCCTCGTCCAGCTGGGCGCGGACCTGAGAGGAACCACAGACAAAGATCTTTATTATAATGTGGAAACGAGACAGAGAACAAGAGCTCAGGAGTTTTTGATCTGGTGAAGATTTCACAGGATGATCCGTCCAGCGGTGGAAGTGGGTTCACACCGTCCAGCTGCTTTACCCTGCACCTCACCACGTGGAGCCAGCAGACCCAGAACCTGCTGGAGGGACTACACTTCCCATCTGGCCTGGGGAGGTCTGGGATACTTTACCTCCACCCCCTCCAGCTCCAGCGCTCCTCCTCGGTCCCTCTGCGCCCGGAGGTGTCTGGCTACATGTGTGAGCGTCTCCAGAGCCTGGGTGAGCTCGGACAGCTTCACCTCCTTCTCCTCAGGGCCCAGCTGCCCCAGCTCCGCCACCTCCACCCGCTCCCCGTGGAGCAGCGCCTGGGCCAGCTCGTAGTGCAGCTGGTAGGACGAGCGGATTATTGTGCGACCGAACCACACCTGGTTGACGGCGAGGGTTTGTGCGTCGAGCTCCCACAGCACGCTCATCGCATACCTGGAATCAAGAGCGAGGGTGAGAATCCAGAGGGTTGGAACCTGCAGCTGATAGAGCGGGGGGGGGGGGGGGAGGTCACTGACCTGTCGACTCCTCCCAGCAGAGAGCAGAGGTCGGCGCTGAGCACCGCCGGCAGCATGTCGTACCGCCGGTCCGCCAGGTAGTAGGTCGTGGCCCTGGAACCAAGAACATGTCTTCATCATGACCTCATCATCATCACCTGACCTCATCATCATCATCACCTGAGTCTTCAGCTGTGTCTTCTCCCTTACTATTAAAAATCTATTTATTTCTTTAGTTTAACTTACTTTCTTTCCCGATGTTTCTCTGTGTTACGTGTTTATCAGAATCATTTCTGTCCTATAAAAGTTCAAACAGCTGGTGAAGGTGAAGGTGTGAACAGCTGGTGAAGGTGTGAACAGCTGGTGAAGGTGTGAACAGCTGGTGGAGGTGTGAACAGCTGGTGAAGGTGAAGGTGTGAACAGCTGGTGAAGGTGTGAACCAGCTGGTGAAGGTGTGAACAGCTGGTGAAGGTGTGAACAGCTGGTGGAGGTGTGAACAGCTGGTGAAGGTGTGAACCAGCTGGTGAAGGTGAAGGTGTGAACAGCTGGTGAAGGTGAAGGTGTGAACAGCTGGTGAAGGTGTGAACCAGCCTCTCACCTGGTCCGGGCCTCCAGGTCGGTGAGGGACCCCTCCCTGACGAAGTGGGTGACGTCAGCGATGTGGACACCGAGCTCCAGCAGCTTCCCGTCGGCGAAGCTTCTCACCGACAACGTGTCGTCCACGTCCTCGCAGCCCTTTGGGTCGATGCTGAACACCAGGTGAGTGTCCCTGAGGTCCCGCCGCTCCGCCACCTGGACGGGATCCACCTGCCAGGGCTTCTCAGGGGAGCTGACCGGCATCTCCTTCAGCTGAGGACAGACACACACATATTCAGATCTACACACAAACAGCAACAGGTACAAATAATTCATGTTTGAACTTTAAGAAACTTCTCGATGTCTCTTCTTTTCTTTTTTTAAATAAAACCACAATGTATGTGAATCTAAGTGAAAAGAAAAGGTGATTTACTTCTGGTGAGACAAAGAAATGTCTTGAATGAATAATTTACTATTAACCTTTTAAACATTTGTCCTTATTGTCCTCAATCTACCCGCAGACACTCCAGCTCTGAACTACTGCTGAGGGGCCTCTAGGGGGCAGTGTCTGCTGCCTCATTATCACTATTTAAAATAAAAGTTCTGTTCACGTCCACAGAAACACATGAAAATCTGTTAAGGCTGAAAAAACGAAAAATTCAAACATTTCCCTCCTGATAAAATCTTTCTTTATCAGGCATTAATTAAAAATTATTTATTTAGGGGCTGCGGACAAATTATTAAAATTATCAGTAAATCTGATCAGATTATTTTTGATTGTTTAGTCTATGAACCGTCAACACATTTTCATGTAGAGTTGATTTTAAGAAAGATTTAATCTGCGTCCATCCCGGTTTCATTTCATTAATTCTTCATGAGTGAAAGTTTTGCTGAGGAACTGGTAGAAGTTCAAATGACAGAAGTTGTAATGTAGTAATTTATTATAATGTGTTCTGTCACCTGAGCGTCTGAGAAGGGAGGCACGTGGATGCAGTTCTCGATGAGGATGGTCTGGACCTCGGTCTCCAGCTCTCCAGCTCGACCCAGGACCCGCACGCTGTGGCCGTTCGGGTAGAGCGACGAGCTTTCCCACGAGTCGATGCGCACCATCACCCTGTGGTCCTGAGGCACAACGGAGAGTCACACAGGACGGATTCAAACCCCGGTGTCACGACACCGACTGGGAATAAAGATGGACGCCCTGACGGCTCCTAGAGCTGAAGCCAAAACATCAGAATCCAGGATCTACTAGCTTCATTAGTTTGTGTAACGGGAGGAAGTGGAGACGACTCGTCAGTTTACAGTCGACGGTCAGAACTCAAAAACAAAGATAAAGATCTGATAACATGTCTGGTTCTCAGACCTGCAGAGCGTCGGCCTGCTGCGTGCTGATCCGGATCTTGGGGATGCGATGGTCCCACGGCACAGCCAGGATCCTCTGGGAGTTCCTGCTCTGGGGCTGAGTCCCGTCCCGGGGGGGGAAGGTGACCACGTAGTCCCTCCAGCTCCTCTGCAGGATCCCGACCACGCGGCCTGAGAGGTTTATAATGTTACTGCAGCTTCTTCACTCTGCACGGACACTAAAACTTTATATAAATGATGTTATATAAATAATAAAGTCTTTTGAACAGAAGGAATTATCTCAACTTTAAAGTAAACTTACTACTTTTCTCAGCTTTCAACCAGAAACATTTTTAATTTCTACATTTGATCCTTTCCAGCAGTTTATTCAAGAAGCAGCTTCATCTTTCTATATGAATCACATCATATCTGCATTAGGACTGATTCCAGTTTCAGATTTCTACCATTATAGTCTGATGAGTTATAATTCAAGACCAGTTCAATGAGGTCTGAGGTAACTACTGACGAGGCCACTGGTCAGACTGGTGCTGAGTTCTGACCTGTCGGCAGTGGTTGACTGTCTCCGCCCTCTCCGCTCTTCTCCTCCCCCTGAGCCTCCGTCAGGGTGGAGGTCTTCCCTCTCCACTCGTTCTTCGGCAGCAGCTCCACCACGACCACGTCGCAGTGCATGGCCCGGTTCCGGTTCTTGTCTCCGGACACCAGCACGCCCCAGCTGCCTGAGGACAGGGAGGAGGGTCAGGATAGAAACGAGCTCCCGGCTGAATGTGCCGGCTGCTGAGGTGTAGCACCTGTGCTCTTGTTGGAGGAATCCTCCGTCCTGATGAAAGCCTCCGACTGTGCTCGGTGTTTGCTGACGTTCAGAGTCCCCTGAGGATAAAGTAGAGATATGATGTATTTTGATTTCAGGAATATTAACGACTTTAATTCAGCTGACGGAGGAGAAAGGTCCAGTTGAATGTTCAGTTATGTTGGCTCTGCTCAAAGCTCCCTGCAGGTCCTGGTGTCCCGAGGTTCAGCTGAGGGACAGGAGGCCGTTTGGAAACGTGTGGAACATCTCTCCTTCCTGAGCTGAAATTAATTTATACCACTTCCTCTAAAAGGCTTTTAAAAACCTGTTAAATGATCTGATTCAACCACGGTTCACTTCTGCAGCAGCTGAGAAGATGAAGTCGGCACAAATTTGCAGTTTTACTGGAAATTCAAAGAATCCTTTTCCTGGTTTTCCTGCTGAGCATGAGGAAGTCACGGGACACAAAGCCGACAGGTGGAGATGGAGTACCTGGATGTAGCGCCCGGACTTGATGCCCGCCTCCAGGACCTCAGGCGGGAGATGCTCGGTGAACTCCCCCTCCTTGCCCTCACTCTCCTTCTCCTGCAGCGCCTGGTGGACGGAGACGTACAGCTCGCGAGCTGCCGGCAGGTCGGGCCAGAAGCTCTGCAAATACTCCTGGAACACAGAGGCAGGAGGAAGAAGACCCAGACAGGACCAGGCTTATGGATCTGATCAGGGGGTGGAGGTTCTAACGAGCGTCATGTAGAGCTCAGTGGTGACAGAGTGATGTGAGTTCAGTTCTGACCGATCATGAGTTGTAGCTCAAACATTTTGATCCTTCAATCTTTATTTAAAACCAAGAAAATAACAAGATGGAGCCTGAAACGACTTCATGAAGCTTCTCCACTCAGAGCTTCACTGATTTGACTGTTAACAGCTCTTCTCAGCTTCTCGCTCCAGTGAGTCAAACTGTGGTCACTTCATCAAAGTGTCCAACGCGAGGAGGAATATTAGCTGTCGAGCTCAGTGGAGCCAAGTGACAGAGCAAATACACAAATACACAGCAAGTACACAACAAATACACAGCAAGTACACAACAAATACACAGCAAGTACACAACAAATACACAGCAAGTACACAACAAATACACAGCAAGTACACAGTGTGGCAGCAGAGAATAACTTCAGCTCTCTGACAGATCCATGAAGATGGAAAATATTCAGAGAGAAACAGAAAGTGAGAGATTTAAACAGATAAGATCAGAAGGAACGAGTCTGTACTTATATTTGTCTTCAATGCTCTCCCTCGGTTACTCGTGTCTTTCAATCACCTTGTACTCATACTTCAAATATCTGTATTGTCAATACCTCAAGAGCACAAACGTCTTTACAGTGACAGCTTTCATCTCACTGCAGTGAACCTGACCGTCACTCATTTTGACCTCTTGACTGTTTAGTGTTTTACTGGATGACAACGTTACCCTCGGGATCAATAAACTATCTATATAACTATCATCCATCCATCCATCATCCATCATCCATCATCCATCCATCCATCCATCTCGTACCTGGACGGAGACCACGTACACTCCAGAGTTGAGGCTGCTGTACCGAGTCACCGCTTCCTGGTCGTCTGTGATCATCACGATATCCATCAATCCTGCCAGGTGGTTAAAGTACCACACTGCTGCAGAGTACACACACCTGAACACACACACACACCTTACAGTGTTAATCAGGTGACTTTAACAAGTTGTCTCCAGCTGTCTCTGTGTTGTCTCACCTGCTCTGCCACTTGTCCTGGCTCTCGCCCTTCTCCCGGGGGCAGTACGAGTACTCCTGGAACTCGTTGGCAAACAGCACGCAGTCGTGTCGGGGGTCCTTCAGCAGGTTCCGCAGGCGGTTGTACTGCCTGCACAGAAAGGAGAGGAGAGAGAAGAACCATCACAGACGTGTCCACCGCACACAGACACACACTGATCCTGGGACACCACAGAGCCCAGGACTTAGGTTGGACTTCCTGGAAGAGTTCAACAAAAAGATCAGAGCTACAGGTTCCCTCAGCTCGCTGTGGGTCATCGAGTAGAAGAGTGTGTTTGTGCTCAGAACACAACCTGCAGCTTTCAAAATAAAACGTCTGTTTCTGTTCAGATCACAACCTGCAGCTTTCAAAATAAAACGTCTGTTTCTGTTCAGATCACAACCTGCAGCTTTCAAAATAAAGCTTCTGTTTCTGTTCAGATCACAACCTGCAGCTTCAAAATAAAACGTCTGTTTCTGTTCAGATCACAACCTGCAGCTTTCAAAATAAAACGTCTGTTTCTGTTCAGATCACAACCTGCAGGATTCAACTGCAACATGACACTTCACCACTAGATGTCACTACATTCTACACACTGAACCTTTAAAACTAAAGCTTATCAGTGTTGATAGAGACTTTCAGAGCTCATAGAAAATCAAATCTGCAAAACCTCATCGGTCATCACACAGACACACACACACACACACACACCTGTGTGTTGAAGTGAACCATCAGTACTGACACAGCCTGGCCTCAGCTAACGTTCTGTCTGCCCGACATTACCAGAAGTGAAACCTCATCACATTAATGATGCAACATTTTAAAATGGCGTCTTCAGCAGAAATGGAAAGCGGGGGGGTCGTGTGCGACTCCTTATGTACACTGTTCATCAGGTCTATCAGAGCCCCCCCCCCCCCCCCCCTGCTGGATCAGCAGAGCCTCCAGTTAATGAGGTCGACCTCTGAACCGCTCGGTCGTTAGAGGCTGAAACAGAACGTCTGGATCCTGACACAGAAATACTCTGAGTACTCTGAGTACTCCGAGTACTCGGAGTACTTATTAAATATCACAACTTGCAACTGAGTTCAGTAAGAACACTGAGATCAGTGTCTGGGACTCAGCATCTTGTATTGTGTCCGAACGTTGGATTCACAGGTTGATTTTAGGTTCTGATGTGTGTGTGTGTCTCTGTGTGTGTGTGTGTGTGTGTGTGTGTCTCTGTGTGTGTGTGTGTGTGTGTGTTACCTGCGTCCTTTGCTGTGCTGCACAGCCTGACACGAGGTCTGTGTGAAGATGATTCCCTGCAGCTCTCTGAACTCCAGGACCTCCAGGTAGTCCACCACCACCCCCACGTCCGGCACCACGTAGTGAGTGAGGTCATCAGGGAGCAGCTTCCCCTCTGATCCATGAGGACACATTCATAACTTCAATACACATTCACACAGTGTAACACGCTCCACACGTTTAATAAAGATTCATACACTTTAACAGTTTCTATGTTTCATTTAACAAACAGACACACAACTAGACATTTTGACTTTAGCTTCATTTTCTACACAAAGTGAATCCTGCTGGTTGAAACGTTTACAGAGGAAGAAAGTGTGTGTCTGACTGTGTGTTTGTTTGTGTGTGTGTGTGTCTGACTTTGAGTGTGTGAGTGTGTCTGACTGTTAGTGTGTGTGTGTGACTGTGAGTGTGTGTTTGTGTGTGTTTCTTACTGTGTGTTCGTTTGTGTGTCTGACTGTGTTTGTCTGACTTTGAGTGTGTCTGACTGTGCGTGTGTGTGTCTGACTGTGAGTTTGTCTGACTGTGCATGTGTGTGTGTGTCTGACTGTGAGTGTGTCTGACTTTGAGTGTGTGTGTGTGACTGTGTGACTGTGAGTGTGTGTTTGTGTGTGTTTCTTACTGTGTGTTCGTTTGTGTGTCTGACTGTGTTTGTCTGACTTTGAGTGTGTCTGACTGTGCGTGTGTGTGTCTGACTGTGAGTTTGTCTGACTGTGCATGTGTGTGTGTGTCTGACTGTGAGTGTGTCTGACTTTGAGTGTGTGAGTGTGTCTGACTGTGAGTGTGTGTGTCTGCCTGTGAGTGTGTGTGTCTGACTGGGAGTGAGAGTGTGTGTGTCTGACTGTGTGTGTTTGTTTATGTGTGTCTGACAGTGTGTTATTGTTGTGTTGTGTTGTGTACCGTTGTCACAAGCCGCCTGACACGCGCAGCTGCAGCAGGGCACACGCTCCCTCAGGTAGTGTTCACGGACCACTCGGACTTTCCGGCCTCGGCTGCTCTTCAGGTGCAGAACCTTCTCGGTTTTGATCATCGTCGCGTTTCGGTGAAGTTCGGAAACCGCCTGCTCGATCAGCTGTTCATCACAGGGCGGGAAACGATCCTCCTCCTCACCGAACTTCCGGAAGTGACACAGGGAGCGAGCACGTGCAGTCTGATGACGTCACGACGCAAAGGCGGCTCCCGTCTCCTGCTGCGTTCACGTGCATTCGGACATCAGGGATTATTGTCTTACATTAAATACACAACGTTGCTTTATATCAAAAGCTACTGTCTTAATTAAACCATGTACTATTATTATATTGAATATAGTAATTCATAATGATTTAATTATTGTTTAATCACCTGAAAGTAAGAATATTTGAGTTTTTGTTGCCACTGTTCATTTTTGTATTTGTTGAAAACATTAGAACATACACACAGGAACTTGGGACTCTTCCTTTAAAGCACTTAATGAAAGATGTATATCATGTTCATACAATTTTTTAAATTTATAATATTATTTGGGTTGTGTTCTCTACATTCTGACCTGCAGCTGCTGGAACACCTGAACAGCTGCTAACATCAGGCTAACTGTTCGTGTGTGTGTGTGTGTGTGTGTGTGTGTGTGTGTGTGTCTGGAGGGGGGGGGCTGCTCCTCTCCCGGTGTCCGCGGCTCTTCGGTGCAGAGCCGCTGCAGCAGCAGCTGAGAGGAGGCGCTCACACCAACTTCACCGCGGGACCACTTTACCGCTGCTCCTGGACCACAGTGCCGCTCATCTGTTCTGCTGTGGTTCGAGTCCCGCTCGGCTGCTGCTGTGACTCCGTCTTCAGGTTGAACCACTGCGATGAACTTTATTCAGGTAAGACTCGTGTTCACTCATCTCACGCGTTGTAACAGATTATATTATATTAATATTATATTAATAGTATATTAATATAATATTAATGTTCTGCTCGTCGGGAGCTTTGTTGTTCACTGAACTGCTGCAGCTCGTTTAAAGGATTTCATATCAGGACTTTGTTAACTGTGAGAAATCCGCTTTTTACATTTTGTCAATGTGAAGAATATTTACTTTCAAAATCTAAATTTGAAATGAAAAGAAAAGTTGTTTATGTTGAAGTGATTTTTTCAGTCTTATTGTTGTTTTCATGAAGCAGATTCTTCTGATTGGTTTCTTTGATTTGAGGGATTCTTTCTTTTTAAACTCTGATTTTCAATCAATCAATTTAGACTTGTGTAAAGCTCAATGGATTCTCCTCTTGGTGTTTAACTTGGTGTGACAGCCTCTGCTCTTAATGCTCGACCCCGGGGGGGGGGGGGGGGGGGGGAACCGGACCTGGTTCATCCTTCTTAAGCTTTTTACTTCTTCTCATTTTATTCTCAGTCTCTCACTCGTTCGTCCAGATTTCACCTTCTGCTCCTTCTTCTTTATTCCACTCATCTAATCTGGATGCAGTCGACCTTGGCCGACGGGTGAACGCAATTAACCGTATTCAGGGATGTGGTGACAGAGGAAAGTGAGGAGGAGGAGGAGGAGCAGGAGGAGGAGGAGGAGGAGCAGCAGCAGCTCTGTCCTGAGCTCCAGTGTGAGGGCCACACTCTGCAGAGTGAACCCAGTGTTTGATGCTAATCAGATGAGTCAGGAGGATCATCTCTGTTGTAGTATTTCTATTGATGCCCCTGAGGCACCTCCTCCCTTTCCTCAGTGAGGAGGTGCCGGTGCACTAGATGGTGATGTTGAGCAGGAGACATGGAGGCTGAGCTGCTGGTTTCTCCTCAATGCTCCGGAGTGGATGAATCAAGACATGTAAGGAGAAGAGGAGAGAAGAGAAGAAAGAGAGAGAGAGAGAGAGAGAGAGAGAGAGAGAGAGAGAGAGAGAGAGAGAGAGAGAGAGAGAGAGAATGTGCTGTGCGATGTGTCACAGAGACATTTGTCACAAACGTGCCTTCGCAATAATAGTAATGCAGCTCCACCGACTCCTGAGCTCTCACTTTAATTAAAAGTGTTTTAGTTTTTGAGATGATGCAGCTGCTGAGGTGGTTTCTGCTGGAGGGTCATCGGTTCAGATGAAGAGAGAGAGAGAGAGAGAGAGAGAGAGAGAGAGAGAGAGAGAGAGAGAGAGAGACTGTGTGTGTGTGTGTGTGTGTGTGTGCTCACACCACAGTGACCGTCCCTTCATCCAATGAAGCTGCTTTAACTCACTCATCCTCATCAGTCTCTAAACATGTCATAGGGATGAAATCACATAGTAACTATGGTATGACAGCTCACTCTCTATGTAATAGTGTTAATTTATTATCACATTTTATCAAGTGATATATTCATCCTCTGTATATTGTCTGATTGAGCCCAGATCTAAACAGACAGAATAAATGTAACTCACGATGAAAAGACAGAACTTGGAAAGGCAACAGGATTCTGGAGATTGTATTGATATTAAAGTATGAGTGATGAAAGGTTCCTTCAGACCCATGTACCGCTCTGTGGGCCAGGTCCTAATAACCGCTCTGTGGGCCAGGTCCTAATAACCGCTCTGTGGGCCAGGTCCTAATAACCGCTCCCGCCACGCTCCCCTGATTCATCCCTTTCACTTTAAACATATTTCTAATCGCTGTTTAAAGAATAACAGGCAGAGCGTTGAAGTGTGTCGCCAGGAGAAAGCAGTTCCTCACTCTCCCAGTCCACCGCTCCACAGAACCATTAAGCACCTGATGTGGTTCAGAATGCAGGAGGAGGCTCGGCCGCTCGGGGCTTTGTTACAAACCTTTTCTTCTTTGTCCCTGAAGTTCACTGAAGCGTGTGGAAGAAGGATTCATCAGGCCACCAACACATTACACTGGACTTTCATTCCCACTTCATCCCAGTTTACTATTCATATTCACTTGGGGGGGATGGGAAATGATTTTTGGCAGAAAAGATTTTAAAATCTTTATGAAACTAAGATGTAAAATGTGCATTGATGTGATTATGAATCTGTTAATTTGTTCTGGTCAGGAAATCTACAAATCCACATTTTGCATTAATCCAGATTTTTATTATCTCACAAACATATATAAACAGAGGACTCATGAAAAAAACAAAAGTACTGTTGCATATTTACTCAATAATACTTATAATAGTCTGACATCGTCCTCATCTCATAACTGACGGTGAACTTTGAGTCTGAATCGGTCAGTTGCTCTCCTCGGGGGGGCGGGGGGGGGGGGGGGGGGGGGGGCATGATCCCCGGGGCAGCCGCTGTGTTTCCAGTCTGCTGAACTCTTTGAACTGGGAATCGTCCATGTTCCGTCAGATCAATACCAGTAATCAGCCCTGACACCGGCTGCTGTTTCTCAAGGACATGTTGTGGTGGAGGTTCTGTTTTCCTTCAGCCTCGTGCTCTGGTGGTGTCAGGAGACGGGTGGAGTGAATCCTGACTGGGAGGAAGCTGGTGGAGCTCTGGACTCTCATCCGTCTGTTCTTAAAAGCTGTTTGTAGATTTCGCTGCTCGTGTGTGTGCATATGTTTAGTTCATCACGTCGGAAGAGATGATAATCCAGGTTTTTATTAATGGTGTTCCACATCCTCACCGGCTGAGAAGGTGTGTGTGTGTGTCTGTCTGTGTGTGTGTGTGTGTGTTATGAATTTTGGAGAGAGTAGAGAAGTTGTGAGTTCTGTTCTCTCGCTCTCAGGACGAGACAACAGTAAACATCGGGCCTGAAACTCAAACAGCTCCTCAGAGCGAGGTAGAGAACCCATTAAGGCCCGAGCCCCGAGCGTCTTATTCATCCTGCAACAAAGACGGAGAGGAGGACAGAGACGAGCAGCAGGAAGGACAGAGACAAGAAAGAGCATTAAGAGCTTCTGCCTGGAGTGTGGGGGGGGGGGGGCTGACCATTACCACACATCATGAGTGTTCTCCTCAGGGCAGATGGATAAGTAACATTACACATGAACCAGACAGGGGCTGTGGCACAGAGGCAGAGCGGTGGTTACTGTGTGGAAGTACACCAGGGGATCGACCAGTGACGTTTCCGGGTTGTACAGACGCACCTGGAACAAATGGAGAGACAACATCTGGAATTAAAACGTGTCTCGTATCCAGATGTGATAGAACCTGATGACCTTGACACCCTGTGTGTATGTGTGTGTGTGTGTGTGTGTAGCTCAATATTTGTCTTTATGATTTTTTCAAATCTAAACGTGTTAACCTTGAGAAGAGTTCTGACAAGATTTCAAACAACAGACGATCGATTGAGATTAATGAGGAAAATAATTGACGTGTGAATCAATAATCGTTAGTTTCAGCTCTGACAGTTTTCACAGCAACAAGCTCGGACTCGTTGGTTCAGTCCATCGAGGTTCCACTCAGCAGCTTCTTCAGAGGCTCAGATGATTGTCCATTTACTCAGATTTCATTTGACATCATGTGGGTTAAAAAAAGAAAAGCATCAAATCCCCAGAATAATTCATTTTCTGTAAAATTCATAACAGACCAGGATCGTACACATGTTCAGTTTGGTTTGTGTTGAAGTGAAAAACTCCTCATCGTCCCAGAGACATCAGAAAGATGTGTTTAGTGACGAGTTGGGAACTGGGTCAAACTGGGTCAAACTGGGTCAAACTGGGTCAAACTGGTTTCACCCAAACTGCACCGAAAAGCATCAGAACCAGAGACGCTGGGAAACTCGGCTGTGGTTTGACTGGGGAACTTGAAGCTGGAAATCAGGTGTTGATGGGAAACTGAAACTGAAGCTGGGTTGTTGATCCTGAGGATTTTCTGAGCCTCAGCAATGAAACGTTATTTAATCAAATAATGTATATTTTTTTCTGTGCTGTTGAGTTTCTCTGATCAACCAGATTCTGTTTCTCATGATAAGGATTCTGTGATTTTCTGACTTTATAATGACGTCATGATGAGACCAGGCCTCATTGATAAATCTGTATAAACTTTAAATTGTGTCTTTAAAGGAGGCAGAGGTTATTGTAACTATGCGTGATGTCATTCATGATGTCATATGATGGGGAACACTCTCCTGAACAATACAAGCTTTACATCCCATAAACATCATTTATGGAGACGTATTAGAAAACTCATTTTTCCCACCGTACTGTTATCGTCCTCGATTGTTGTCCAATCAAATCCACATTTAATGCTCTGCAGATATTTTGCTCAAACACTGGAAAGCAACTCTCTGCTTCTGGCGACTCTGACGTGCAGATAAAAAATTAAATTCCACCATCGGCTCCTTCTGCAGAGTTCATATCTTTTGAAGTTGTGAACTCACCAAAAAGCCTCCAATGATGACACGGGGGAATTTGTGGGATATATATTTATATTTCTTGGTGGCATCTCCCAGAGCTTTCATTAAACACGAGAGCCTGAAGACAAACAATGTGAATCATGTTCCTGGTAATAAGTAATGATCCTGTGTGCTCTGGGGGGGGGGGGACTCAGAGATGCTGCTGCTGCATTTATTGTGAAGCCGTCCCGTTCATGAGGAGAGCGTCTGTCACTGAGGACAGGAGACGGAGACATGATGCCCCCCCCACATGGACGCCTTCTCGAGGATTATACCAAGTCCAGCCGAGCACAGCAGCTCCCTCTGCAGAGATGTGTCTGTTCTGTCAGTCACCAGAGTGTCTGTGGGTTAGTTACTGACCCGGCTGCTGCTCATGGAGGTTTTCATGTGCATGTAATAAATATACGGGTTTGATAAAGATATATAAATACAAGAAGTTCACTGTGAGAGCTCGTACCTCTGCCAAGACTAATTCTATATCGCTACATGTCCAAACATCCCATAATCATCTCCTCTGTGACGGACGCCATTTTGTAATCTGTCCCTTTTTTTCCACCTGAAGAGTCGGTGACCGGCCACAGACTGAATGAGCTCTGCTGCAGAGAAGTGAAACTAAACTTGATCCTCTTGTTTATTCAGATGCAAAGTTTCATATCAATCTGTTCAGTAGTTTGTGTGTTTCTCTGCTAATTAACAGACACACACACAAAACTGAAACCTAACGTGTGTGGTGGAGATAACAAAGAGCCTCTGATGACGTGAGTGGACTCGATGCACAGAGAGTTTTAAAATGTTAAGAGTTTGACGTAGGGATTGGATAGAAGAAATGATTTCTGGGTAATCCTAACCACAATGCCTTGCAAACAAAGATGTTTCACACAAACAATAATATTGTGTGATGAGAATTAAAAATGGATGAAGTCAGCAACCACATGAAACTGGATGATTGTGTGTAGCTGATGATCATTGATCGACAGGCTGTGTGTCTGCAGCCTGAGGCTCAGATCCAACATGGAGCAGCTCAGTCTGGATCACTATCATCTCACACATGAAGGATTTCTCCTCACAACAGAAGTGTTACGTCACGGTTCTCCTCCTGAAACCTCTCGTCTGAACCTTCTTTCAGAATCTGCTGAACCACGTTGTGATGACCTTCACTCTGCTAATGAAGCACAGAGCTGATTGTGCTGCCGTGCATCGGAAACACCTTCATGTGCTCTGATGAGAATCTTAAAGCTAATATCTGAAGGAAATAAATGTGCTTTCTCTTGCTTTAATGTTCGCAGCAGGGCGGCAGCAACATACTAATTCTGACTGACAGTCCTCAGAGGGAAACATGTGTTTAATGAGCAGACGGCTGATGAACCCTGGTGCTGGGACAGGCTCACGTTTAGTTCAGGATTAGTTTCCCGTGAAGTTAAGAAGGAATTTAAGCATTTGGCTTATTAGGATTTTAAAAAAGTACAAATTAACACGTTGAGTTCCAGATGTTTTGCAGCAGTTTCCTGATCCAAACCCAAACCAGGTCCACGTGAAGGACGTTTGTCTCACAGGGACGAGCTCTGTGTCAGGGAACAGGGACGTGTGGTCCAGTAGAGGGACACACACGACTCTGGACGTCTTTCATTCACGTTCATTGTTAAAAAGGAGACGTTGTTAAATCAGCTCTGAGCTCATTGTTCATTCAGTTCAATTGTTTTGATACATTAATATATTAATACAGACTTCATTTTGAATTCTAAGTCACAAGAGACCTGGTCTTCAGTTGGACAGCAGCTTCAGGTTGTGAGGATGAAACCTCACACATCACTACAGTGTCTGTAAACCAAACAACTTGTGTTCTTCTGAATCGGATCCGACTCACAGCTCCAGTGTCGACCACCTCACACTCCATTGTGTTGTTACTGCAGCTGCTCCGACACACAATAAGTCTTTCATTAAACGAATCACACAACATCTAACGGAGCTGAACTCTCGCCTCCCATCACAAAATAACTGAAGGCTTTTCTGTAACCCCCCCCCCCCCCCCCCTCATTTCTGTGAAGATCGATAATGAACCGGTTTGTCTCGATGACAAGCGGACCGCCCTCTCTGGGGCTGAGTGTGACTTTTTACAAATAGTGCTGATATCAGTTGTGGTGCGTGCCAGCTCACCCGGGGGAGTTCCCCTCCAGCTCGCCGCCTCCTGGCTTAACCCCCCCCCCCCCCCCACTGTCGCTCAATAGGCTCCGAGGAGCCGCCGCCTTCAGGGGCCGAACCCCCGCCTGCAGCAGGTAGACGTGTTTCCATGCAGCCGCAGTGCAGCCATGACTCGAAGCTGCACGGACCTGTAGGAGTCACATGATCTGGGTCTGGAGTCTGAGGCTGACGAGAGGAGTGATGATGTGTTTTCTGAACATCAGGACCAACCTTCTGAATAATAAGAACATGAACTCCAGAGAAGGTCCACAGGACTTCCTCTGAACTAGAAGTGTTCAATCAACTGGTTCGTGTGTGGTGAGCAGAACTCTATCATGTGTTATACATTCATCTTTAATAAGTGAAACATCAGAATCTGAGGGAAGTTAATATGTTTTATTCACTTTGAGTAAAAGAGCTGCAGCTGTAGTGAAGACTGGAACGATTATATTGATTATGTCACAGTCGATGTGTTTAATTCAGATTTTGCACCAAAAAATGAGTTGGTCAGAACAATAACAAACTTCCCTTCTTTAAACTGAATCTTCTGCTCTCACTTGTCTCCGGAGGATCAGGCTTTATGTGTATAAATGAGAGTGGGTTGAGGAATGTCTCCTGATTGGATGAGGACGATGTGTCCTCTGAGACCTGGAGAAGTGAAAGTTGTGAGGAGCCTCAGCTGGAAGGAGAAGGTTTTCTATTCTGTGTTAAACATTAACAGTCCTGATGGAAACAGCCTCATTGGGAGTGAACAGACTTTTAAAGGTTTTGTCTTCTGGCCTGTAATTGGTCACCTCGGTGTTGCCACCCCCCCTCCTGATAAAGCCCCGCTCTGATTGGTCAGCCGGTCCACTCGGTTGTGATTGGTGTAGGAGACGTCGTCCTGGGGTTTAGCTTCACCTGGTTTGTCGGGGGGGCGAGACAGACCAGATGAATTATGCAGTGACGGAGCTTCGTGATGTCCTGACTTCTGTCGAGGTGTTTGAGGAGCTTCACTGGTTTCAACCTTCTCCACAAAGTTTTTAACTTTGCAGAACTTCTGGCTTCAAAAGAACCTTCTGACAAAGTGGAGGAAGAAAACCTCCCATGTGTCCTTCAGACAGACGAGCTCTGGTTCTGTCCGGTTACTGGTGGCACTGGTTAGAGCGTCCTCCAGGTACATGTCTGCTGTGAGCGCTGCTCCACTGTCCCACCAGTAGAGGAATGGTTTCCCTCGTCCTCCCACCATGTTCCTCCTCCTGTTGTGTCATATCGGCTCAGTCTGAGGAAAAAGCTCTTGTTTATCTATCTGCTGATGAAAACTCCTGCACAGATGTTTTCATGCAGAAACACAATTGTCTCCGAGTCTCTTCTCCACGTGTGTGTCCACATGGGGACACTTGTTTCTAAGGACTTGTTATAAAATAAAATCTCCTCCCACACATTTTACAAACCATCTCTGCTCCCTGAGTCCTCCTCCCTGTATGAATGTGTGACTGTGACTTTTACTGTGAAACACAAGTTAAACATCTGACCTCCACTTTGTGTGATGACGTGTGTGAAGAGTCTCTTAAGTCAAACAGACACACAACTTGAGATGCAGCGCTACACAAAATGTATCGGGACTCATTCCTGATTGAACCTTTTTAAAGCTTTGTGCTGACTCAGCACGAGACTGAGGCTTCTAATCAATGTAAAGGTGTGGGTGGAGGTGGAGGGGGGGGGGGGGGGCGTTGTGTGCGAGCCTCAGACAGACCTCAGAGCAGCTGACGGGCTTCACTCATGAATCACACAGCTGACAGCACGGCCTCTCCAGAGAAGAAGAGGTCCTGCTGGGATGTCGTCAGTTTGCATCAGTTGTTTGCTCTCGACTCACCTCCTCCTCCTCCTCCTCCTCCTCCTCTGTGTGTGTGTGTGTGTGTGTGTCTGTGTGTGAGTGTGTGTGTTTAAATACAGTCGTCTTGACGAGGGGAGCAGGGCGTGTGGTGTGAATATGGAAGTGATTGTGTTGATTTGTGTCCTGAGAAGTCGTTTCTTCGTGACACTTTGGGCAGTGGGACAGAATAACGTCCCCGGATCTTCTCAACCTGAAAACCATCTGTGTGCGTTTGTGAAAGTGTTTTTAAAAGTGTTACAGCTTCTTATTGTGTGTTTGGATCGATGTGGATGTGTGAGTCCACAGAGTTACACACAAATCATTGTACATCTATGTTCATGTAATTCTCTGTAGATGTTATATTACATGTGTGACCATGTTGAAGGTCACATGTTTCCGCTGTTGACCTGGACGCCCTCCCCCCCTCTTATTCAGTCCTCTTCACCCCCCCCCCCCCGCTTATTCATCATAATAGAAAAGCATAAACTAGGACGCCCACGAGTCTCCAGCCCTTCAGTGTGTGTGTGAGACTCAGTGTGTGTGTGTGAGACTCAGTGTGTGTGTGAGACTCAGTGTGCGTGTGCGACTCAGTGTGCGTGTGAGACTCAGTGTGCGTGTGAGACTCAGTGTGCGTGTGAGACTCAGTGTGCGTGTGCGACTCAGTGTGTGTGTGAGACTCAGTGTGTGTGTGAGACTCATTGTGTGTGTGAGACTCAGTGTGTGTGTGAGACTCATTGTGTGTGTGAGACTCAGTGTGTGTGTGTGACACTCAGTGTGTGTGTGACACTCAGTGTGTGTGTGCGACTCAGGTCACATCAAGTATTCATGCTCGGCCGGCCGCAGCCTCATTCAGACGCACAATCAAAGGAAGTAACCAGTCGTTATCCAGCTGCTCCTCATTATGCAGTGTTGTACATTGATCCTCCTTCATTTGCAGCACGTGTACTAGTTTGTATATTAATTACCACAGATACGTGGAGAGTCTGGAGGATTTTAGTCACGGCTCAATGTGTCGTCTGAAAGCAGGCCAGTTATTGAGGGGGTTACTTCTCTAATCACAGTTGATGGATCTGTGGTTTGAACTGGAACCAGTGGAGCCGTGTGTTGGCAGGAAGTCGTCCTTCAGGTTAAGTATCGTTCTGCTTCCTGTTCCGAGTCAGTGAAAGAGAACAACGTGGAAATAACTGATGACTCTCCAGGACACGGATATCCTCTGAGAAGCAGAGACAGAGTCTGATCACCTGTTCTCCTGGTTCCTCGTTGAGCGTGGACCTGGCTCCACAGTCTGATGGTCTGGTATCTGAAGGTTTCACCCCTTCACACATGGAGGAGGCAGCAGGAGGTTCTCAGGCAGCAGGAGGTTCAGGTGCTGCAGCAGACGAGAGGAGACGTCCAGAGCTCCAGTGACTTCAGCTCTTATCACCAGAAGATCTCATAACATCCTCATCAGCGTGTTCCACCTATAATTCAGTTCAGAGGAACATCACCTCCCACTCACATCTCAGCAGTAAACAAAGAATTATCATCATTCTGACAGTGTCAGCGAAATCTGAGAATTCATTAACTTCATCAGAGCAGAGTTTTGTGTTATTTTAGATTGTGCAGGTGTACCTAATAAAGTGGACAGGGAGTGAGAGTCAGGCGAGCAGCTCATCAAGTTAAAAAGATGTTAAAATGTGATCATGGACCACAGAACCTGATGCTGTCAGCTGGTCCTGATCCTGATCCTGGTCCTGATCCTGGTCCTTATGGGGTCAGCTGATCGTAAACTATGATCACACCAACACAGCTTCATATACAACATGTCTCCTCACATCTTCTACCATCAGGAACTCCTCAGTTCATCTGCTCCTTCACCTCCATCAGACTTTATGTATAAACACTTTAAGTTACAAACTGGATCTTCTCATGTTGTGAATCCTGTCGAGGAGACCCTGAGAGGACACACACCCTGAGAGGACACACACTCTGAGAGGACACACACTCTAAGAGGACACTTCCCCTGAGAGGACACACACCCTGAGAGGACACACACTCTGAGAGGACACACACCCTGAGAGGACACACACTCTAAGAGGACACACACTCTGAGAGGACACACACCCTGAGAGGACACACACCTTGAGAGGACACACACCCTGAGAGGACATACACTCCAAGAGGACACACACCCTGAGAGGACATACACTCCAAGAGGACACACACTCTGAGAGGACACACACCCTGAGAGGACACACACTCTGAGAGGACACACACTCTGAGAGGACACACACCCTGAGAGGACACACACTCTGAGAGGACACACACTCTGAGAGGACACACACTTTGAGAGGACACACACCCTGAGAGGACATACACTCCAAGAGGACACACACCCTGAGAGGACACACACCCTGAGAGGACACACACCTTGAGAGGACACACACCCTGAGAGGACACACACTCTGAGAGGACACACACCCTGAGAGGACACACACCCTGAGAGGACACACACCATGAGAGGACACACACCCTGAGAGGACACACACCCTGAGAGGACACACACCCTGAGAGGACACACACCCTGAGAGGACACACACCATGAGAGGACACACACCCTGAGAGGACACACACCCTGAGAGGACACAGCGTAGCCCCTGATCGGTGGTTAGATCCTGAACTTCCGTGTCTTAACCAGAGTTTCTGTGAATAAACTTTCTGAACCTTTCCTTCTCGGAGGGACACGTTGTCCTCAGTGAACTTTCAGAAAGCTGCTCTGGCAGAATGTCCTGAATGTTCGGGGACGCTTCTTTCTAATATAACTGTCGCGCTCTTTGAGATGAGATTTGTCTCTTAGTTAAGAGACGGTGGTGTTGTTGTAGCGTAGCATGTTTACATGGATGATGGATGGCCCCCCCAGCGTCCTCACAGAGACGTCTGTCCTGTGAACTGCTTCCTCAGCTCCTCCAGAAAACTCTATTAGCTGGTTGTCCTTGAGACCAAGAGGGAGCGGCAGAACAAGGAGAGCTCGGGTTTTCCTGGAGATAATTATACATTAAGTTCAAGTTAAATGGCCCCAGGAGCCAAAGACATTACAGACAGCAAGGGCTTGTAGGAGGGGGGGGGGGGGGGGGGCAGTCTGCCTCTAAAAAGACTTCAACGTTACATCTTGAAATATAGATTATTTCTGCCTCACACTAAATCTCAGGCTTGTGTTTGTCTCTTGTGTTAAAGCCTTAAAGAAAGAGAGTGTGCAGCAGTTTACTGATTCAACACAAAAGTTGTAAACACGACGTCTCTATTGAGAAGTGAAGGTCGTGGATATTAGAGACGTGGAGACAACAGAGGTGATGTGTGACGGCCGGGTTTCATCATGTGACTGATCTCCTGAACACCAGAGAGCCAATGAGCAGAGTCGCTTCTGTCAGCTGATGCTTTCACTGACAGGTTCATATCGGGACTAACGTTTAATTTAGAGTTTCAAAAATAAGCAATTCAGAAAACTCTTATTATGAAGAATATATATTTACCTCAATTCAAGGTTTATATATTTAGATGCATGTGCTTTCTTTTTATTTATAGTTAATTATAGTAAAATGTGTGGTTAAAATGTAAAATATCCACATTTCTTATTATAAGTGTTTAAAAATAACTCAGTATCAGTATCAAGTTCTCCTCCATAATATAAGTTTCTGAAATGGCCCAAAGAAGTCAATTATTGCTTCTCCATATTTTCCATTTTCTTAATTTTCTCCAGCTTGTGTCCAAAGTGAGCGATAAGATGGCGACGCAGGGATCTGGAGGGTTTGGGCCTCCTCTCTGTGGAGACCTGACTTTAGAACCTGATCCTGTTCTGAGGTGTTTCCAGACTCTAGAGAACCGAGCGGTCCAGTGATCTCCTCCGGCTGGAGCCTGATTTACGAGGAGCTGACTCGGGGAGAAGCCGCTCGGTGTCGTGAACGATCGTTGAGGAACCTGCTGTTTTATTCCTGGGATTTGTTTGACGATAATGAAATGTCGGCAGAGGCTGATCCTTTAAGTCTCTTGGCTCATTATGGATTCTGCAGGAGCGTTCGTTATTATTATTAAGTTCTCACTTCCTGATCTGTGCAGAGAGTTCTGATCTCAAACCTCATCGCACGTTTAATATGAGCTGACATCTGGAAACCTTCGTCTTAATCAAGAAAAGTAGCACATCTCAAGGATAGAAGGACTAAAGTGATCATTTATCGACGAGGTTCCATGACCATCAATATCCTCCCTCCCCCCCGGCCTCCCCCCCAGCCTCCCCCCCAGCCTCCCCCGCTCCCTCAGGTGACCATTGATCAGGGCGGGATGAAGGGGGAATGGGAGGATTAGGGTGATTTCACAGATTGGTGCTTTGCCAATTGAGCGAAGCCGTTAAAGACACGGGGGTGGGGGGGGGGGGGTCTTGTGGGTCACTGGGGTCACAGTCCACCATCTCCTCCATTATAATAACAGCTGCTCATGTTTTTGAACCGCGGCCATGTGCCGAGTGGTGATGAGTCAGCCGCGTTCAGCTGAAAACATAACGACTGCGTTGATTATCAAAAATGTGCTCTTACTGAAATTACTCCAGAAGAAAGAAATGGCTCCGGCTGAAGGTCAGCGTGTCTGTGGGGAGATATTCATACTGTGTTCATCTTCAGGTTCATCATGTTAATTTGTGTTATTACAGTAAAACATTCTCGTGCTCTAATGTTCATTAAACCTCCCGTTCCTCGGACTGTCAGCGCTGCAGCTCCTCTCTTCAGCCTCTGTCTCAAACTCCTGCTGTCAGCTCCTCTCTTCATCCTCTGTCTCAAACTCCTGCTGTTAGCTCCTCTCTTCAGCCTCTGTCTCAAACTCCTGCTGCAGCTCCTCTCTTCAGCCTCTGTCTCAAACTCCTGCTGCAGCTCCTCTCTTCATCCTCTGTCTCAAACTCCTGCTGCAGCTCCTCTCTTCATCCTCTGTCTCAAACTCCTGCTGCAGCTCCTCTCTTCAGCCTCTGTCTCAAACTCCTGCTGTTAGCTCCTCTCTTCAGCCTCTGTCTCAAACTCCTGCTGTCAGCTCCTCTCTTCATCCTCTGTCTCAAACTCCTGCTGCAGCTCCTCTTGTCAGCCTCTGTCTCAAACTCCTGCTGTTAGCTCCTCTCTTCAGCCTCTGTCTCAAACTCCTGCTGCAGCTCCTCTTGTCAGCCTCTGTCTCAAACTCCTGCTGTCAGCTCCTCTCTTCATCCTCTGTCTCAAACTCCTGCTGCAGCTCCTCTTGTCAGCCTCTGTCTCAAACTCCTGCTGTTAGCTCCTCTCTTCATCCTCTGTCTCAAACTCCTGCTGCAGCTCCTCTTGTCAGCCTCTGTCTCAAACTCCTGCTGTCAGCTCCTCTCTTCAGCCTCTGTCTCAAACTCCTGCTGCAGCTCCTCTTGTCAGCCTCTGTCTCAAACTCCTGCTGCAGCTCCTCTCTTCATCCTCTGTCTCAAACTCCTGCTGCAGCTCCTCTCTTCATCCTCTGTCTCATACTCCTGCTGCAGCTCCTCTCTTCATCCTCTGTCTCATACTCCTGCTGTCAGCTCCTCTCTTCATCCTCTGTCTCAAACTCCTGCTGCAGCTCCTCTCTTCATCCTCTGTCTCAAACTCCTGCTGCAGCTCCTCTCTTCAGCCTCTGTCTCAAACTCCTGCTGCAGCTCCTCTCTTCAGCCTCTGTCTCAAACTCCTGCTGTCAGCTCCTCTCTTCAGCCTCTGTCTCAAACTCCTGCTGCAGCTCCTCTCTTCAGCCTCTGTCTCAAACTCCTGCTGTTAGCTCCTCTCTTCAGCCTCTGTCTCAAACTCCTGCTGCAGCTCCTCTCTTCAGCCTCTGTCTCAAACTCCTGCTGCAGCTCCTCTCTTCAGCCTCTGTCTCATACTCCTGCTGCAGCTCCTCTCTTCAGCCTCTGTCTCAAACTCCTGCTGTTAGCTCCTCTCTTCAGCCTCTGTCTCAAACTCCTGCTGTCAGCTCCTCTCTTCAGCCTCTGTCTCAAACTCCTGCTGCAGCTCCTCTCTTCAGCCTCTGTCTCAAACTCCTGCTGTTAGCTCCTCTCTTCAGCCTCTGTCTCAAACTCCTGCTGCAGCTCCTCTCTTCAGCCTCTGTCTCAAACTCCTGCTGCAGCTCCTCTCTTCAGCCTCTGTCTCATACTCCTGCTGCAGCTCCTCTCTTCAGCCTCTGTCTCAAACTCCTGCTGTCAGCTCCTCTCTTCAGCCTCTGTGTCATGTTCCTGTGTTTTGATTGGGCTGAATGCTGCTCCGGTGACGTCATGTGACCTCACCATGATGAGGAAGCATGTGATGGACGATTCAGTGTTTTCAGAAGAGACTCACATGTCTCCTCTGACATGTCTTTGAACATGATGATGATTTGAGTTCCATAGAGTTTTGCTCATGATAGGTTTCACTCCTCTCTCACTCCCACTTCTCATGATGTTTCCACATCAGCCGCTCTGTGACTCTGTCTCCTGAGGAGCCAGCTGCTCTCTGCTGGATCTGAATGGAAGCCACAGGTCTGTTGGTCGGTGTTGACAGCTCTGACTCTTCAACCTGTGTCAGCTGCAGTGAGCGCTTCTCAAACAGCCTCTGGAGACCGGAGGAGATCGACTGGTCTCCTCTGGAGCGTCAGCAGAGCTGTAACTCTCCAGCAGCAGCTGAGGGTTGACCACAGGGAGCGTCCTCTGGTCCATGAAGCTCTGAGTCTCATATTAAACCTCTGCATGTCCTCACAGTGGGAGGCAGCAGGAGCAGGAGGGGCAGCAGGAGCAGGAGGGGCAGCAGGAGCAGCAGGAGCAGGAGGAGCAGCAGGAGCAGGAGGAGCAGCAGGAGGGGCAGCAGGAGCAGGAGGGGCAGCAGGAGCAGGAGGAGCAGGAGGAGCAGGAGGAGCAGCAGGAGCAGGAGGAGCAGCAGGAGCAGGAGGAGCAGGAGGAGCAGGAGGAGCAGCAGGAGCAGGAGGCTCAGCAGGAGCAGGAGAGGCAGCAGGAGCAGGAGGAGCAGGAGGGGCAGCAGGAGCAGGAGGAGCAGGAGGAGCAGCAGGAGCAGGAGGAGCAGGAGGAGCAGCAGGAGCAGGAGGAGCAGCAGGAGGGGCAGCAGGAGCAGGAGGGGCAGCAGGAGCAGGAGGAGCAGGAGGAGCAGCAGGAGCAGGAGGAGCAGCAGGAGCAGCAGGAGCAAACGGAGCAGCAGGAGCAGGAGGAGCAGGAGCAGGAGACTCATTCCGTCCTGTGCTTGTGATCATTGGTTCCTGTGGCTGCTGTGTGGATGAACCTGAGATCGACGTGGTTAATTAAACTGTGGGGGGGGGGGGGGGGGGTGACCTTTGCTCAGCTTCATTACAGGAAGCAGCCCGTGGGATGGAGACGTCCTTTGTGTCGTGCAGTCGCTCCTTCAGGAGAAAGATGTGTTTGTTCGTCTGTATTGAGTCGAGTAATGAACCTGGACCTTCTCCTTTGTCTCCAGGAGCCGACTCTATTTTCTTCTTTCCACCTGTTTTTATTTTATTCTTCTTTAAAGCTCAACCAGCGGTTCCTCTGTTTCAAAGCGAGAACGTCACAAACCGTTTGGTGCAAAGAGCAGAAACACACCAGGAGCTTCAGAATCAGAATCAGAATTATTTTTATTGCCATGTATATTTGCACATAAAGGAAATTGCCTTGGTCTGGTGTGGAAACTATAACTTAACTAAAACTGCACTGTCATTAAAAACAAAGACATTAAAACAAGCTGCGTAACTTCACGCTCAGAAACATGACACATCATCTGTCAATCAGACCGAGGCGTCCATCTGATCAGCCTCATGATTATGGGCTGAATGTGGGAACTGACCGCTCACTATTAATATTGTTAATAGTGTAAATATCGTCAGTGCCCTCTGAGCAGAGAGAAGCTGTGTTTTCTTTAATAGTTAATAATAACAATAATTCAAATAGATAAACTATGTGGACTGTGCTGTGGCACTGATGGATTTTTAACAGTCATTTTTATGATGCTCAGGTTTCATGAGTGTCAGATGATAAGAAAACGTTTTATTTTGTTGGCGTTTCATTTTGTTATTAGAAAGTGTTTCCTGTCCCCGCGGGAGAAACACAACCTCCTGGATCCCTGCTTCATTTACATGGAGACATTTTGTCATTGATATAAAATAATAAAAGGTCCCGGGAGAATTTTCTATAAACAGCAACAATGAGACTTAAATATTCTGCATTGAAGTGTTTTCTTTCTAAATCAATTTGTCGCAGAACTTGAGTAAGAATCAGAGTTCAGCCAAGCGACCCCAGATTTCACTGAACCTGTTGGAGGCAGAAGAAGAGACGTCATTATTAATCTGTTTCACTGTTGAACATCATTATTAATCTGTTTCACTGGTGAACATCATTATTAATCTGTTTCACTGGTGAACATCATTATTAATCTGTTTCACTGGTGAACATCATTAATAATCTGTTTCACGTGTGAACATCATTATTAATCTGTTTCACTGGTGAACATCATTATTAATCTGTTTCACTGGTGAACATCATTATTAATCTGTTTCACTGGTGAACATCATTATTAATCTGTTTCACTGTTGAACATCATTATTAATCTGTTTCACTGGTGAACATCATTAATAATCTGTTTCACTGGTGAACATCATTATTAATCTGTTTCACTGGTGAACATCATTAATAATCTGTTTCACGTGTGAACATCATTATTAATCTGTTTCACTGGTGAACATCATTATTAATCTGTTTCACTGGTGAACATCATTATTAATCTGTTTCACTGTTGAACATCATTATTAATCTGTTTCACTGGTGAACATCATTAATAATCTGTTTCACTGGTGAACATCATTATTAATCTGTTTCACTGGTGAACATCATTATTAATCTGTTTCACTGGTGAACATCATTATTAATCTGTTTCACTGGTGAACATCATTATTAATCTGTTTCACTGGTGAACATCTTTATTAATCTGTTTCACTGGTGAACATCATTATTAATCTGTTTCACTGGTGAACATCATTATTAATCTGTTTCACTGGTGAACATCATTATTAATCTGTTTCACTGGTGAACATCATTATTAATCTGTTTCACTGGTGAACATCATTATTAATCTGTTTCACTGGTGAACATCATTATTAATCTGTTTCACTGTTGAACATCATTGTTAATCTGTTTCACTGGTGAACATCATTAATAATCTGTTTCACTGGTGAACATCATTATTAATCTGTTTCACTGGTGAACATCATTATTAATCTGCTTCACTGGTGAACATCATTATTAATCTGTTTCACTGGTGAACATCATTATTAATCTGTTTCACTGGTGAACATCTTTATTAATCTGTTTCACTGGTGAACATCATTATTAATCTGCTTCACTGGTGAACATCATTATTAATCTGTTTCACTGGTGAACATCATTATTAATCTGTTTCACTGGTGAACATCATTAATAATCTGTTTCACTGGTGAACATCATTAATAATCTGTTTCACTGGTGAACATCATTATTAATCTGTTTCACTGGTGAACATCATTATTAATCTGTTTCACTGGTGAACATCATTATTAATCTGTTTCACTGGTGAACATCATTAATAATCTGTTTCACGTGTGAACATCATTATTAATCTGTTTCACTGGTGAACATCATTATTAATCTGTTTCACTGGTGAACATCATTATTAATCTGTTTCACTGTTGAACATCATTATTAATCTGTTTCACTGGTGAACATCATTAATAATCTGTTTCACTGGTGAACATCATTATTAATCTGTTTCACTGGTGAACATCATTATTAATCTGTTTCACTGGTGAACATCATTATTAATCTGTTTCACTGGTGAACATCATTAATAATCTGTTTCACTGGTGAACATCATTATTAATCTGTTTCACTGGTGAACATCATTATTAATCTGCTTCACTGGTGAACATCATTATTAATCTGTTTCACTGGTGAACATCATTATTAATCTGTTTCACTGGTGAACATCATTATTAATCTGCTTCACTGGTGAACATCATTATTAATCTGTTTCACTGGTGAACATCATTATTAATCTGTTTCACTGGTGAACATCATTAATAATCTGTTTCACTGGTGAACATCATTATTAATCTGTTTCACGTGTGAACATCATTATTAATCTGTTTCACTGGTGAACATCTGAAGTGAAGAGCACCGGACAAAATATACATCGTCCAAACTGAAAGGTTCAGAACCAAGACAGAGATCTGATAAATGAAAGAAAATATGAATCATAGCTCAATCATCTGCAGCTGAAGTATCAGGCCGCCTGATGAAAGCTTAATCTTTTATAGATCTTATACAGTTTTCATAAATCTGCTGTAGAGGAGTTAAAAACAAGATTCAAGTCTAATCGAATTAACGTGACTTAGTGTCTAATTCAGATTTATCATATTTTCATATGTTCTTTACTCAGGTGAAAAGAGTTCTGAAAAAGTCATACTCAAGTATAGGTTCTGGTACTTAGAGTACATTATACCCCCCCCCCCTGTTTTAAGAACGTTCTGAACTAATGGTCATTGAATCTGCCCAGTTCCCTGCTGGGAACCACAGCTGATGAATACCAGTCAGGCTGCTCATACAACTGGCTGATATTTGAAAGTCCCATCACATCAGGGGTCCAACATGAGTCAAATCACATCTATAGAAATTAATACAGAATAATTACAACAGAATGAGGTGAGATATGTAGACTGGTTTGTTGTTGCTGTTCTCTGATCAGATCTGAGTCGCTCAGTAGTTTAACCTTCATGTGTGTGATCACTCACTGATCAGTGGTGCATGAGGGTCTTCAACAATCTGCTAGTTGAGAAACTCTTAGTTCTTAGAACCTGCTCCCGATGTGACGACCAGGTCGCACTCGACTGAAGAGACGTTTCCTCAGAGTCTGTGAAGCTTCTCACTCAAAGTCCTGGAGCTGGAGATCGTCTGGAGCTGAGGAGACAACCAGGATTCTGTTGTTTATGAAAACAGAACCAGAACCACATTCTTCACGTTCACACAGAGACTTCTCTCACGTAGTAAATATTAATCTTCCTTTGAGTTTCCTTTGTACTCGTAGTTTCATCCCAGGTATTTGTTCATGTTTGTGTCTCAGCAGCTGAAGCTCTGTCTCCTGAAGTTTCCACATTTATTTGATTAAAGTTCCATATCTAGAATCACGCTCTCTAGAAGCTGTCACCTGCTGTGATTTGTGGTTCTGAGCTTCCTGAAGAGAATAAGCCGTGCAGCGCTCTGATAACTCACCACAACAACGACAGAACATTAATTAAACCTGAAGAGAAGCAGGCTGTTATTTATCTGGTGTGAAAGACACAGTAATCACATCTCTGCTCTCACACAGCACCGAGTGAGACGCTCTCATTTACTAATGGAGAAACCTCAGAGAGGATTCTGAGCAGTGACATGAATTCTTCTTCTCTTCAGTGAAACACGTCTCAAGCTGAGAAGAGAAAACAAAAGGTCTGATGAGGTGAAACTCAAATGTATTTCTACTTTACTCTAGAAGAATCCTGGATTTTCTTTTTACTGGATCCAAACCAACATTGAGTGAGTTCAACGTGGACTCGAGTCCCTGATCTCAAGTTTGATGCTAATCTGTTCAGAACTTTGTTAATTAAAGACTAATATAAATGACATCTTTATAATTTTATTTATTTAGTCTTTACTGAATCGGTCTCATTGAGATGAAGAGATGAAGAGATGAAGAGATGAAGAGATGAAGAGATGAAGAGATGAAGAGATGAAGAGACCTGAGAAGAAAGAAACAGTCAAAACATAAACGGCTGTTAGTTGCCTCTTCTCTTTCGAGTGGTTTGGGAACTCCCCCTGGAAACCAGTATGAACTCCCTCTGGAAACCAGTGTGAACTCCCTCTGGAAACCAGTGGAGACTTCCAGAGCAGCCTTGTTTCCTCCGGTGAATTAAAGTTTGATTTCCTGAGATCTTTGTCCGAAGCAGTGAAAGATAAACTGATCTGATGGTTTCTGAGTTGCTCTGTGATTCATCCCATCATCGCCCAGTGTGAAGTCCCAGTGGGTCTGTGGAGCTTCACACTGGTCTGTGATTCATCCCATCATCGTCCAGTGTGAACTCCCAGTGGGTCTGTGGAGCTTCAGCTTCTCTCTGCACCACGTTCAGCAGATTAAATATTGTTTGACTAACAATAACTGTGTTTTTATTGATTCACTGTCGCTCTGAGTGTCTGCTCATGAGAAACGGCCTCAGCTGAGCACAGCCTGCACGTCACGTGCACGTGGCCGCACGTCACGTGCACACATTACAGATTCTGTTCTGTTTTTACTTTTCGTGAAGCGCTGATAAAATATGGCAGAGCTCAGGTAAAAGTGAGCGTTTGATGAATTATCTCCCGGTTTCATCCTGAGGAGAATCAGATGGAAGCTTCCACCTGTTTGTGCTGAAGGTGAATTAATCTGTAGAAGGAGATTCTTCAGTTTTTGTGTCCTCAGGAGCATCGAAGTAAAATGTGATGATGAAGAAGATGAAGAAAACTAAAGAATCGGCCGTGAAAAATGTCTCAATGTGATTCAGTGGATCAATGCAAAGAGAAAATAACACAACGCTCCCTCTTCACTTAGTTTAGTTATATATGTTCATCCCCTGTTTGAACACAGGTTTACATGTAAATGTTATATGTGTATACGTTGTTTACATGTACATGTTATATGTGTATACGTTGTTTACATGTACATGTTATATGTGTATACGTTGTTTACATGTACATGTTATATGTGTATACCTTGTTTACATGTACATGTTATATGTGTATACGTTGTTTACTTGTACATGTTATATGTGTATACCTTGTTTACATGTACATGTTATATGTGTATACCTTGTTTACATGTACATGTTATATGTGTATACCTTGTTTACTTGTACATGTTATATGTAAATGTCCTCTCTGTCCCTCCTCTCTGTTCTAACAGGTTCCCTGACGTCCAGCTCGTCCTCCTTCGTTTCTCTGAGTGGATTTTTCTTCAGATCCAGTTTGACGACTGGTTGAAACTGGTTCAGCTTCTTTCTGCTGCAGGTAAACTGTTTTTTTTTTAACATTTCTGATGCCTGAATTCTTCCAATAATATTTATGAAACATAGAAAAGCACAAGAGCTCAATCAATATTGAATTTTGGGAACAATACCAATATCATCGGTCAAATCTAAATATTTAATTTAACCCGAATGACAAAACATTTAATTGAAACTTGATATTTTACAGTTAAACATGATTAAATAAAACACATAAACACTAATGATCCTGCAGCCGAACTGGTTTTCATACATTTCTTAGAATTTATTAAATCAAACATTTCCACATCTTGAAATTTAAGATGACATTTTCTCTACTTTAAGTTACATTTTTTTGTTTGGGCCATAATGTGAATATAAATAAAATAGATTGATAAAATGTTGTATTAAATCAACAGTTCATTGATAACTACATGTTAAACTTGACCCCTGAATCTGCCCCCTCATCTCTCTCCTGTGTGTTTAACCTCCTTGTGACTTTATGAGCTGAGTCGTCTGCAGCCTCCTCACAGCAGACGAAGACCAACACCAAGCCTCAGCCTGTCCGTCTCGTCCTCGTCTCACAGCTAATGAGGACATGCCACCGGTCGTCCACCGGCGTGGTGTCAGTCCTTTACGGGACGGAGTGGGAGGACGCGTCTGTCCTCTGTCACTCAGGGGTTTATTCATCATCCCCATGATCCTGCAGGGATGTCAGTGTGTTCTGTTGAGTCTTCTGTCCCTGAGACATCCAGACTGCACACATGTCCTCAGTGGAGACATCCAGACTGCACACATGTCCTCAGTGGAGACATGTCCTCAGTGGAGACATCCAGACTGCACACATGTCCTCAGTGGAGACATCAGACTGAGAAACGTCTTTGTGGTAAATCTGCCAGAAGCTTCCACCTGCGTCGCCTTAAATTCTCCCCTCGTGTCGCAGCTGAGATTCAGCAGTTTGGTCTTTGTGAGCAACGAGCTGCCGGCTCGGGGGGGTGGGGGGTGGGGGGGGGGGTTGTGTGACTGTGGTTAATGTTTATGTAAAGCAGCGGGGGGGGGGGGGGGTTCTGGGGGGAGGAGATTGCTTTTGCTATTTAGCATAAGGTTCAGGGGGTTTCCACGTGGTCCTGACAAATAACACAGGACCCCCCCCCCCCCCCCCCCCCCTCACATATGAAGACATGTCCATATTGTCGGATGTCTTCGTCTCCTGTTGCTTCCGTGTTCTTTGTCCTCGGACGGTGACTCAACCTGCTGATGTTCTTCTTACTGCTCGTGTCACTTTTCTCTTTGGTCCCTGGTTCTGATGTGTTGTTCTCAGTGATCCACTCTGAGCCTTCATCACTCTCCTCTCCTCCCTGCACATGTCCACCCTCCTCTTCACCTCCTGTGGGATGAACAGCTACAGACATTTAACTACAGACCGATCCACGTGCTCCACACGTCCCCGGTCTCTGCTGCTAAATGTCCAATCGAATGAAACATTTCTCTTATTATTTTTGTGAATTATTTGTGAATTTACCTGTTTTTACTTTTAAATATATTGAAATAAAATTAATTTTAGATAATAAATCAAATTAGTTTTTATAGAAACAGGAACATTTGAAACATTAATGTGTATATTATGAACATATCTATATATTTATTTTTACATTTTATCATCTATTTGTATTTAATTTAGTACTTTCACTCGATCTCTTGTCTTCCTCTATTTATCTGCTGCAGGTGAATTTCCTCAGCGTGGGATCAATAAAGTTTCTTATATCAGTTAAGAAAAAAATGATATTGGAAGTCACTGATTTATTCTATACGTCTGTATACAAAATGAAAATCTTTTTATTTATATTATAAAAGTAGACTCAGCTGTGCAGTAGAAATCAGATGGTCAGTATCATCAGTCTAAAGTACTTCACCTCCAGTAAATGTACTGTGATGGTATCAGATCCACTCAGTCTCTGTTTTTCAGTTTCATGTTTCATTCTTTAAGCCTCCTCAGGTTTTTCTTTGACTTGTCGTGTTTCTTCTCTGGGTCACGAACCCATCACCAGAGCCTCAGAGGTGTCACGTCTCTCTGCCCCCCTGCAGGTCGGGTGAGGAGGACCATGGCGCCCGGCGGTGTCCCCCCTCGGGCGCTGCTGTGGATCAACCTGCTCGGCTTCATCTCCTCCTCTCTGGGCCTCAACCCGGACGACCCCAACGTGTGCAGCCACTGGGAGAGGTCAGTCTCCGCCCCCCCTCTGCTTCTCAACCTGAAACATAACTCAGCTCAGACTCTGAACTAATGGAGTCCCCGTCGCAAATCAACACTGAGGGGTTTCCAATAATCAGAAGTGAAAAGGGTTTTACTCCCGGGGGGGAAGTTCTGCGGCTGTAAATCCAGCGCCGAGCGGATCGGAGCGCCTGATTGGCCGCAGCACTCGACGCTGAGTGGAAGCGTGTTTCCTCTGAGCTGCTGTGATCGATGCTCTCTGTGTATTCACTGCATATGTGTTTCTATCACTGATGATTATTAGAGCTTTCACTGCTCTAAAGGTTAGAGTGTGTTCAGTAAACACACACACACACACACACACACACACACACACACACACACACACACACACTGTGACAGGAGAATCAAATCAGCACAAACACAGAATTCAGAGGTTGAGTCGTCTCATGACTTTTGAGAATCCTGAAGTTTGTATGGAAATCCAATCGTCTCTGAGAGAATTGATCGTGTCCCAGCTCCACATCCTGTGATCGATCCTCCTCATCCTGATGATTGGTTTTTTAAAGTAAACGCTATCGATTTGGTGTCTTCAGGAGAAAAGTTCACCTTTTAGAAATGTTCCCTCCTCCACCAGCAGCGTTTTCCTCCAAAGGCCGGAGAGTGAAATCCTGTGATGCTTCTTTACTGGATGAGAAACAAAGGATTGCACAGTGAGTTGTGTGTTTGTGTCCCTGCAGCTACGCGGTGACGGTGCAGGAGTCCTACGCTCATCCCTTCGACCAGGTCTACTACACCCGCTGCACCGACATCCTCAACTGGTTCAAATGCACCAGACACAGGTGAGAAGACAGGAAGGAGAAAGACTCTGATCCTCCTCATCATTCATCTACGTGCTGAAGATCACAAGTTAACAACCAAACAGAATCACACACACACACACACACACACACAGGTTTCAAAATGTTGAGCTGATTGTTTTTCTGACTGTTTGTCATGAAGCAGGACAACTGGGAAATGATCAGGTTACAAATTCAACTCTATTTATTCTCTTGTTATGCAGGAATAGAAATAAAGGGAGAGAGCAATGTTTGTGATGTTTGAAATCTGCCTTTGATCCTCGGTTGATGATCAGAAGGTGATCAGTGTGAATCTCCTTTAAACCAAAATGATTATTATTATTACAAGACGTTCTGAGGAGAAAAGGAATCTTGAGTTTGATGATCATATAAACAGAACATTATAAAACTGATGGAGTTTTATCATCTGAATCCTCTGGAGTCATGAGTTCTGATAGAGGAGGTTCCTGAGCAGCTGATGGTCGGAGGCCTCTGGTGTCTCCTCCCGCCTCCGGCAGCTCAGCCTGATGTGGTCGTTCTGATGAGCGACTGTCGGCGTATCGGCTTTAATGAGCCCATTAAGCTTTATGGGCACCAGTTTAGCTCCTCCAGCTAAGAGCTGAGTCCTTGATCTTAAACTGAAATGTCGGAAAACATGGGCGTCCTTGAGTGAGTGGGAGAAACTATCTGAAACATAAGAGGTGCTCGTCCTCTGGAGGTAGAGCGGCGTGAACAAACGTGTAGAGCGGTTCTCTCATTCTCAGTTTATCTCTTCAGGTGAAACACACGTTCTGGTGAATCTGTCTGCTGACGTGCAAACCACTGATGTAGAGTTGAGGTTATTTTGTTCCTTTGTGAAATGAGTAAATATCATTTTTCAATTAATATTCACAAACGAGAAAACTCAGGAAGCCACCGACTGTAAATAACGATGCATTCAAGAAATGAAGCCAAAATATCCTTATTATGATTATGTGACATTTCTGCTGCTTCTGCTGTTTCTCACTCTGTGTGTGTGTGTGTGTGTGTGTGTGTGTGTGTGTGTGTGTGTGTGTGTGTGTGTGTGTGTGTGTGTGTGTCTGTGTGTGTGTCTGTGTGTGTCTGTGTGAGTGTGTGTGTGTGTGTGTGTGTGTGTGTGTGTGTGTGTGTGTGTGTGTCTGTGTGTGCGTCTGTGTGTGTGTGTGTGTGTGTGTGTGTGTCTGTGTGTGTGTGTGTGTCTGTGTGTGTGTCTGTGTGTCTGTGTGTGCGTCTGTGTGTGTGTCTGTGTGTCTGTGTGTGCGTCTGTGTGTGTGTGTGTGTGTCTGTGTGTGTGTGTGTGTGTGTGTGTGTGTCTGTGTGTGCGTCTGTGTGTGTGTGTGTGTCTGTGTGTGTGTGTGTGTCTGTGTGTGTGTCTGTGTGTCTGTGTGTGCGTCTGTGTGTGTGTCTGTGTGTCTGTGTGTGTCTGTGTGTGTGTCTGTGTGTGTGTGTGTGTGTGTGTGTGTGTCTGTGTGTGTCTGTGTGTGTCTGTGAGTAGGATCAGCTATAAGACGGCCTACAGACGAGGTGTGAGGACCATGTACAGACGTCGCTCTCAGTGCTGCCCGGGTTTCTTTGAGAGCGGAGACCTGTGTGCTCGTAAGTTCTAACAACTTTACACTTTGGATGAATGAAGCAATACATTTTATTTAATACAAATATATATATATAAGCCAATCAGAGTCCAGTATGTAGACAGGTAGACTCCGCCCATGTAGGTGATGACCACAGGACGTACGTCAGATTAAATTCTTTAGTCTCTAAATCACGATGTGAAACCAGAACTAACAGATCAGATGAAACTATGGAACCTGAATCTGATTCAGACTCTCTCTTTCTTTCTCTACATGTTTTTTACAAACACTTTGTTTTACGATCAGTTTAGTAAATTAGATTTTTTGAGCCGATTGAAGAAACTGTACAAACAGCCTCAGCGATCAGATATGAGGATGATATAAAAACCAGAGAATCGACTTGTTTCTCTTCCTGACTGAAGACAGATTTCATCTCTGCTCTGGTTTCTGTGGTTTTATAAAAGGAATCACATCCTGGGTTCCATCTCAGTGTTGTTTCCTCGGCACGGACCTTTTCTCTGGGATGTGAAATATTCCGTCCTCTTGTGTTCACTGTGCATCAAAACAATAATTTTCCTGTCAGCTGCGTTGTTATTTTCAAACCTTTTCCTCCCGACACACACAGAGCGTCCAGCCTGGTTCAAATTGCAGAGCATCTGGTGAGGAGCAGTGATTGGACCTCTGTCGTTATCTCTTCACTTGCACCAGGCGGTTTCTGTATCTGCTGCTCGAGACGTTAAGAGTCTGATCAACACGTCTCTGTTACTGAGTCGAGGATTTCAGCTCCAACTTTGACCAAACAGCTGAAAACCCGACGAACACAGAGACGGTGAAAAGTAGAAGAATCAGATCGAACTTCTGCTAATATCAGAAATCTGCTGATGTCTCTCGTCCATCACACTCGTTCTCTCTTCTATCTTTCTTTGAGAGAAAGTGTCTCTGTGATAGTTTCACACCAGAGGAGCAGAACCTCTCGTGTGGACATTTGTTTCCTGACGGATCTTTGGCTGCAGAGTTTAGTCAGTGAGACGTTAGAAACATAATTTCTCAGCTCAATATATTTTAGTTTGAAGTTCTTGGTGATTTTCCAGATCAAGAAAATAAAAGAGTGGGACTGAACAGATGAGAGGACAGATGTTTGACACAGACGTTTATTAGACTGAACATTTATCTCCCACGAGGACGTCCTCAGAAGGAAAGAGACGAAAGAAGTAATCTAGTAAAAGTACCACTTTACTTTTGGACTTGAATTTAAATAAGTACTTACTTGTAATAAAAGTACGTGCTGAGTGTAGCCTGGTCCTTAATGCAGCAGGAGGCGGGGTCTAATGTCAACCGCCTGCTCTGATTGGATCAGTGGCCCAATTCTCCTGTTGTTATTGAGATGTATTCTTTCACCAAGTTACGGGTCCAGGAAGGAATTCAGTCTTTGTGTGAATATATCAAGGAATTTCTTTCACCCTCAACATTTTCACTGATTTCTCAGAGAACATTTCCTGGATCTTGATAAAAGTACTGGACATATTTAGAGGACTGACGTTAACTTGCTGCAGATCCAAATGAAAACCAGGTTCTAGTGAACTGAGATGTGGTTTGTGATGGTGCAGGTCTGAGCTCCACTGAGTGAAGCTCTAGTTTCTGATACGGAGCTGAAATGCTCATTTGGACTAAGATTGTTTTTGTCATAAAAATTTTGAACGTTGCTCAGAGGAAAATCCTTTTGAAAGAATTGACAGTCGACCTGCGATGAACACGTGAGGATCAGGAACAGAATCTTATCACATGAGAGAAACTCTCCGTGTTGAGACCGACTCTCTCCCCGATCCAGCGAGAGAAATCAATTATCCACTCTAGATGGTAAACTCTATAGAGCCGCGTCGCCTTTTCTTATTGGACACAGGAGGTGAATGGGTTTTCCTCGGGGGTGCGGAGGGTAAAGAGGGTGTGTATTGTGCGTCTTTATTCAACATCTGCTTGTAAACAACTTTATTAAGTTGCCCCGGGGGGCGGAGACGACCTCCATTGAGCGACACACAGTCGTGTGAGCGCTGGAGGCGAAGGCGACGCCTGCTCCGATCAGGCTAACGGCCCCGGACGGGTCTTTTGTTGTGTGATACGCACAGCTTGAGATAAATAAAAGGTTTCCTGTCCTGCAGAGCGAGCGAGAGCGGAGGCTGCTAATCAGATCAGAGGGCTTCCCTCTCTCTGTTTGCTGTTATATCAGCCTCCATTTTTTCATTTCCTGCTCAACGGTATTCTCTCCATGTTCCACCTGTAGAACGTGTTTTCTGCTTCTTCAAACCGGAGTAAACTCCCTGAATCGACCGTCTGCTCGGGCCTCGCTGACGGTCGAATCCTTTTTCTGTTCGTCTCGGCCTCGGGACGTTTTCTGTTGTCACAACGATTTCTCCTCCACTCGTCTTCATTTTTCATTTTCCATCCTCAGTCCTCCCTCCCCCCCGATCGTTGATCCTGAGCAGCTCGGCCGTCTGTGACCTCATCAGCCATCAACCCGCCTCGACCTTTAACCCCTCAGCTCCCTCTGCCGCTCACTACTGCTCCACTGATGGAAATAACTGTGGGGGGGGGGGGGGGGGGGGGGGGGGGTCTTTTATCATGTGCTATAAGACAAAAAACCATATTAAATCAGTTGAGCCTGTATTTTAACAGAGCATGTATCTGATTATTTCACAGATATCTGTATTAACATCCGAAATCATTAAAACTGCCTCATTCTCTGATTTAAAACCGTTGTCACACTGACATTTGTTCTTATAGCTTTTCACTGCTCTCACTCTTTCACTGCTCTCACTCTTCCGTCTGCTCTCGCTCTTCTGTCTGCTCTTGCTTTTCCGTCTGCTCTCGCTCTTCCGTCTGCTCTCGCTCTTCTGTCTGCTCTCACCCTTCCGTCTGCTCTCGCTCTTCCGTCAGCTCTCGCTCTTCCTTCTGCTCTCGCTCTTCTGTCTGCTCTCGCTCTTCCTTCTGCTCTCGCTCTTCCTTCTGCTCTCGCTCTTCCGTCTGCTCTCGCTCTTCCTTCTGCTCTCGCTCTTCCGTCTGCTCTCGCTCTTCCTTCTGCTCTCGCTCTTCCGTCTGCTCTCGCTCTTCCTTCTGCTCTCGCTCTTCTGTCTGCTCTCGCTCTTCCTTCTGCTCTCGCTCTTCTGTCTGCTTTCGCTCTTCCTTCAGCTCTCGCTCTTCCGTCTGCTCTTGCTCTTCCGTCAGCTCTCGCTCTTTTGTCTGCTCTTGCTTTTCAGTCTGCTCTCGCTCTTCCGTCTGCTCTCGCTCTTCCGTCTGCTCTCGCTCTTTCGTCTGCTCTTGCTTTTCCGTCTGCTCTCGCTCTTCCATCAGCTCTCACTCTTCCGTCTGCTCTCGCCCTTCCGTCTGCTCTCGCTCTTCCGTCTGCTCTCGCTCTCCCGTCAGCTCTCGCTCTTCCGTCTGCTCTTGCTCTTCTGTCAGCTCTCGCTTTTCCGTCTGCTCTCGCTCTTCCGTCTGCTCTCGCTTTTCCTTCAGCTCTTGCTCTTCTGTCTGCTCTTGCTCTTCCGTCAGCTCTCGCTCTTCCATCAGCTCTCACACTTCCGTCAGCTCTCGCTCTTCCATCAGCTCTCGCTCTTCCGTCTGCTCTCGCTCTTCCGTCCGATCTCGCTCTTCCCGTCTGCTCTTGCTCTTCCGTCAGCTCTCGCTCTTCCATCAGCTCTCGCTCTTCCATCAGCTCTCGCTCTTCCGTCTGCTCTCGCTCTTCCATCAGCTCTCGCTCTTCCGTCTGCTCTCGCTCTTCCGTCAGCTCTCGCTCTTCCATCTGCTCTCGCTCTTCTGTCAGCTCTCGCTCTTCCTTCTGCTCTCGCTCTTCTGTCTGCTCTCGCTCTTCCTTCTGCTCTCGCTCTTCTGTCTGCTCTCGCTCTTCCTTCAGCTCTCGCTCTTCCTTCTGCTCTCGCTCTTCCGTCTGCTCTTGCTCTTCCGTCTGCTCTCGCTCTTCCTTCTGCTCTCGCTCTTCTGTCTGCTCTCGCTCTTCCTTCAGCTCTCGCTCTTCCGTCTGCTCTCGCTCTTCCGTCTGCTCTCTCTCTTCCGTCAGCTCTCGCTCTTCCGTCAGCTCTTGCTCTTCCGTCAGTTCTGCTCTCGCTCTTCCGTCTGCTCTTGCTCTTCCGTCAGCTCTCGCTCTTCCGTCAGCTCTCGCTCTTCCGTCAGCTCTTGCTCTTCCATCAGCTCTTGCTCTTCCGTCAGTTCTGCTCTCGCTCTTCCGTCTGCTCTTGCTCTTCCGTCAGCTCTCGCTCTTCCGTCAGCTCTCGCTCTTCCGTCAGCTCTTGCTCTTCCATCAGTTCTGCTCTCGCTCTTCCGTCTGCTCTTGCTCTTCCGTCAGCTCTCGCTCTTCCGTCAGCTCTCGCTCTTCCATCAGCTCTCGCTCTTCCGTCTGCTCTTGCTCTTCCGTCAGCTCTTGCTCTTCCGTCAGCTCTCGCTCTTCCATCAGCTCTCGCTCTTCCGTCTGCTCTTGCTCTTCCGTCAGCTCTCGCTCTTCCGTCAGCTCTCGCTCTTCCATCAGCTCTCGCTCTTCCATCAGCTCTTGCTCTTCCGTCAGTTCTGCTCTCGCTCTTCCGTCTGCTCTTGCTCTTCCGTCAGTTCTGCTCTCGCTCTTCCGTCAGCTCTCGCTCTTCCGTCAGCTCTCGCTCTTCCATCAGCTCTCGCTCTTCCAGCAGCTCATCAGGAGCTTGAAGGGCACTAAAGACTACTTCAGCATGCTGAGACAATAGCTGGAATTAGGTAGTGATTATTAATTTGATATCTATTAATCTGGCTGCAGCGGCTGCTGATGTAATCGTCCTCGTAGCGTTTCAGCTCCGATCCGCAGGATGAAAGGATGAAGCTCCTGTTAAATGATTGATCAACTCTCCTTCAGGATGACAAGAGCACGTGTCTTTGGCTCTTATTAAAATCTGAGCCTGTGTTTTATCTCTTTCTCTTTCTCCGCTGGACACAAAGGTCCCGACCAGACGTTTATGAAGAAGTGTATCTTCTGGCTTTATTCTTTTTAACGACTGCAGGAAGCTCCATGCATACTCGGTCAAGTTTCACTGTGTTCTCTTTCTACACACGTTCTTCCACCTAATCCTCAGTGAAGAAGCAGAACAAGGAGCTTGAGGTGTTTGTTTCAATAACACAAAGTGAAACCTGCAGTTTAAATGTCTTCTACCAGAGCAGTTTTAGATCAAATGATTAAGCTTCCAGCAAAACTCAGAGTGGAATGCCTTTTTGATTTTCAATAAACCTTTTTCAGACCTGAAGTCTGGAAATGTTCCTCGTGAACTTATTCTGATGTCATCACGATGTCAGAGGATCACTGAGCGGGGGGGGGGGGGGGGCACTGGACTGGAAGTTCTTGATTCACCAGTCGTCCTTCGTCCATGAGCTTTGGGAAGTGACCGGAAGAATGAGATCAGTGATTGAAGGGAATGAGACGAGTGTCCTCGTCCAGGGGAGCTCCGCCTCAGAGCCGCTCAGAGAGCCGGAGGCAGAGTTCAGCTGAGCTGGAGGTTCTGATCCAGACGAGTCCTGGTGCTTTGATTGGATCTGTTCAGGCCTCGTTCAGCAGGCGACTCAGGATCTCACAGGACGAGCTGAACGTTTCTCTGCTCGACTTCCTGCCTCCTGATCTCAGATCAGCAGCAGAACTGAGTTGACAGATGTTTAAAGTGACGTCTGCAGAGGAGCTCATGTTTTCATCTGCTTGTGTTCAGCAGCTTCACTGAAGGACACACAAACTGCTTGTGTTGTTTATTTCTGTTGTCATCAAGCATCGTGTCTCAATGCAGATTCTTTGGAGCATTAATATTTCAATGCCATGTATGAACGTTGCTTTTGCGAAAGTCACAGAACAAAAGGAATTCACTCGTTAATATTTCTAATATTCAACAGTTTTTTGATGTAGAAACCTCTGATATCTTACATCTCATCACAGACAGACGGGAAACAGACGTTTCAGTTCACAGTGTCGTCTTCCAGAGTTAATGTGCTGTTTTCTGTTTAACAGGCAGAAACTCCACCTCCTCTGCGCGAGGATAAATCTTTACCCAGAGTGCTCTGCCAAGTGTTTGTGGCTGCGAGGATTCGTGTCCTAATGTGTGAGGGGAAGAAAAAGCTGTAAAACGTTAACGCGCTGCCACTATAAATTTAGACAGCACGACCCTTCAGTGGCTAAAACACCATAAAACCCATAAAGCTTCACTGAGGACGGCCTCCACCTTCACTGCTGCTCACATACGTCTCTGCACCTTTCAGACCTCCACCCTCCCTGAGCTGAACGGATCTGCTGCTGTGTGCGTCAGACACAGTGAATCCACAGGGAGCCTCTCCTTCATTTATGTGATCTTCATTTGTGCCTTTGCACATATTTATGTACGTCAGGCTCAGGCCACCTGTTTGTGTTACCAGAGGATTCAGTTGTGTGATGGAGTAAGTCTCCGAGCTGTCAGCCGGCTCCTCCAGGCACATCCCAGCCTGATGGAGGATTCATGTGATGCTCATAAAGGACTCGGAGCTGATAAAGTTCCTCTAACAAGTCGGATGAAGACACTTTGACTCTCCATTAAACAGTTTAATGTTTTTAGTGAGTCTGGTTAAATGACAGTTTTTTATTTATGAGCTGTTGGATTGTTTGTGTCCTGATTTTAATCCAAGAAGACGTTTCTGTGTCCTCACAGAAATGAAACTCAACACTGAGGTTCCTGGAGTGAAAAACTGTTTCTCAGTTTTGATTATCAGCCGTAATATTTTAACCATTTGTTAACGCACGTGTCATCTTTCCAGCCAATCGTTGTTGTGATGATGAACGTGTTCAGTCTTTCCTGTTCCATGTTTCAAAATAAGAGTCTTGTGCATATTTCTGGAACTAAATCAGTTCAGAATCTCGACACGGCTCACACCTACTCTCCTGGAGTATGATAATTTTCCTCAAAATACGATAATGTTAAGCTTCTGGTACGATGCTTCAACATTTCCCCATCTCTGTTTCCCATGATTCATTGCGCTTCAGTGATAAACTTTTTTAAAAGATACAATAGCTGTAAACGTGAAGTGAAAACATCAGAATAATTTATTTTTAGGGGATGTATTTTTAAATGCAACCAAACAACTGATGGTTCATATTTTAAAAAACATCTGTTCACGGTTTTTAATCACCTGAGAACGTTCTCGTTTGAAGCCTGGTTGGTTGGCGACATCTGTACGTGTTGATGTCGTCTGCGCAGCCGGTGGAGACACAGCAGATGTTGTCTGCGAAGCCGGTTGAGACGCAGCTGATGTCGTCTGCGCAGCCGGTGGAGACACAGCAGATGTTGTCTGCGCAGCCGGTTGAGACGCAGCTGATGTCGTCTGCGCAGCCGGTTGAGACGCAGCTGATGTCGTCTGCGCAGCCGGTGGAGACGCAGCAGATGTTGTCTGCGCAGCCGGTTGAGACGCAGCTGATGTCGTCTGCGCAGCCGGTTGAGACGCAGCTGATGTCGTCTGCGCAGCCGGTGGAGACGCAGCTGATGTCGTCTGCGCAGCCGGTGGAGACGCAGCTGATGTCGTCTGCGCAGCCGGTGGAGACGCAGCAGATGTTGTCTGCGCAGCCGGTGGAGACGCAGCTGATGTCGTCTGAGGATCAAACCTGAATTGAGACCGAGCTGTAGCATCGAATGAAAAACCTGCAGACGCGGCGCCGGGCTGAATTTCCATTTCTCGCTTTATTTTCTCTGAGAGCTGAACATCAATCATCATGTTTTTTTTTAGTAGAAGTTAAATAAAAAGCTCTGGACTCAGAACAAAAGGTCTTTGAGTCGACAGATTTTAAAATGAGAATAGTAAAATAAAGGAGTTGGTGTTCTCAGGTTTTAACCCGGTGACCTGTTGTCAGTTTAACCCTTCCATTGCCTCAGTTGTTTGTGGTTTGACACGTTCATATTCCAGTGAGGTGAATCCATCGAGACACAAACTGTGACCTGCTGTTTATATTTATTTATTCACTAACCTTAGAAGAATCCACTGGGGCTCAGATCCGCTGCGATGCCACGAGCCGGCGCCCGATAGGCTCCATTATCTCCCTCGTACACACCACAGATAACGCAGCTCTGACATCTTCATTTTCACCTTAAGCTTCTGCAGCGGCTGTAATATTTCAATATGACACGACCTTACAGCGGAGACCTGTCAAACACTATCTGCAGGTTCCAAACAAACGCCTCCATCACTACCTGATGAACGATGCAGCGTTTCTCACACGGTCGTTATCCTGCGCAGCGATTAGCCGAGAGTTCAGAGGTGGAGGCGAGAAGGAGCGAGGGAAGAGGAGGACGAGACCTGAAGAGAGAAAGGGAAAACAAAGAGACACTGTAATAAATACATTTAGGAAGAAAATGGTCCCCCCCCCCACTGACTTCAAAGAGGAACACAACATCAAAGTTTAACCTGGTGGCACTTCAGAAATAACTTTAATAATATAAACTTGACTTTTCACTTTCAATTATTGCGTCATTGCGTCATAAGAGAGGAGGAAGCACCCCCCCCCCCCCCCCCCCGAGCAGATCCAGAGTCTGATCCGTCCTTTCATGGTCCTGCTCTGAACTTCTGCTCATCAATCTGCCAATTATCAATTTATACATCCATCCAAGTTACTCATCCATCCATCATCCAACCATCATCCATCCATCGTGTCTGGTCTTGCTCTGTCTGTGGACACTTGTCCTCTGACAAGATAATAAAGCAACTTTCACTCTGATTTGTTCTTTAAAGAAATGAAATACTCAAACCAAATAATAAAAATATAAAATGAAAAGCATATGTATATATAAAAACATACAAAATACAACAACATAACCACCCAGCCGGTTAAACCAAATTAAAAGCAGAGGAACAGGTGAATAACGGCTACACAGCTACACAACTTCTGAACAGCTACACAACCTCTGTGTGATGTGATATTAACACAAGTTGTTTCTCCTGCAGCGCTTTGCACCGACGAATGTTCCCACGGACGCTGCGTCTCTCCTGATACCTGCCAGTGTGAGCCGGGCTGGGGGGGACTGGACTGCTCCAGTGGTGAGTACCCAACGTGTGTTCAGATCCCTCACAACATGTGATCAGATCCCACACTACAATGATTTAGTTTATATAAAGGTAAACAGGTGTAGTTGTTCGACACCTGCTGCAGATGAACCAGTGAACAGCAGCTCCTGCTCTTCACCATGTGCTCAGACCACCGGTGGAGCTGCAGCTGAGTTAGATGATCAGTGACGGAGGCTCGGCTCCTCTGACGTTCACCTGCTGATGAAACTAAAACACACTTTCACAGTCGAGGCCCATCAGGCTGACTCACACAGAAACACAACAGAGGGACAAAGATTCACCCGTTTAGCTTCAGAGCAAAATGCTGCAGTTTGTTTAAGTTACACCCGGAAAGTGAAGCCAACCAGGAAGTGAAGCCCACCAGGAAGTGAAGCCCACCAGGAAGTGAAGCCAACCAGGAAGTGAAGCCAACCAGGAAGTGAAGCCAACCAGGAAGTGAAGCCAACCAGGAAGTGACTGAAACCTGAGACTCCACACTCTGCTCACGTCTCAGTCTCTAGTTTCAAGTCTTCTTCAAACAGCTGATGTTCATTTAGTGAATTGTGATAATTTAGAGTCAAACAGACCATAAAGCACCGGATGTGTTCGGGGGGGTGGATACCACAGTGTGATTGACAGCTGGTACCGTCCAATGGGAGCAGGTGTAGGTGGCGTGCTGTGATTTCAAACCTTCAGGCTCATGGTGTTCATCCAATCAGTGGCAGCAGGGACGGTGCACGACAGATTCTGAGTAACAGGTTCAAAAAGAGACAGAAGAGTGAAAGACACGTCCTCACGTGAGGGACAGATCTGCTCTGTTTGTCCACAGCTGCTGGTGACACTGAGGTGGGACTGTCTGCGTGGACAGTTCCCACTTTATGGAACATACATAGAGCTGCACATGGAAGAGCAAAACACCAAGTTAGAGATAAAGGATAAAACGTTATTTTGCCGACTCATTGGAATATGATCATCTGCCACAGTCTGGATGATTCATGGGAAACTGAGTGACACGGATCAGTTGGTTGGAAACACACACTGTTGTTCTTCAATGAAGTGAGGTCATGACACTGCAGACCTGGGACCAGAGGAGAAGGCTGGGTTCATAAACTGTCCTCCTCACATGCTGCGTATTAACTGTCCCAGGGTCCACACACTGATATGTATTTATACTCTTATTAAGTTCAGCTTCATTGTGCAGAACAACAGACACTCATCTTCATCACTGACATGAAGCTGTGTGTGTGTGTGGGGGGTAGAGGAGGAGGAGGAAGAGGAGGAAGAGGAGGATGAAGCTCAGTCACGTCTCTGTGGTAAACAGTGTCGGCTTCACTCTGGAACTTGGATGTGACTCGGTTCCTCTGCACCTCCTCTGGTGTCCATCGATTCCTCGTCCACCTCTTGTCTCCCTCTTGTTCGTCTCAGAGACGGATCTGATTGGCTGCAGCAGCTTCCTCTCTGCAGACAACACGCCTGTCAGAGAAGTCTATCTGACGTCTGGACCAATAATAAATCATGTTGGATTCATTCTCCAGTGTGAAGATCTTCACGTCCCTGCAGCAGCTCTGTGGAGGACGCTGCACAGTGGACTCTGTGTCCTGCAGCGTTATCCAGTGTTTGATTTCATGCTCTCAGCTGATTGGACAGAGGACGTGAATCCTGTCCCACGTTCTGTAGTCTTTCTAATGTCCTGCGGCTCCGGGTGAGAGCAGCGTGTCTCCTTGTGAACAAGTAGTGGAGCTGCAGCAGCGTGGAGGAGGAGCTTCAGAACGTTCTGGATCCTGATCAGTGGAAGCTTCAGGTCCTGGAGCCTCTTCTGGTCTGAATGTGAGATGTTCACCAGTGAAACTACCTTCATGTTGGTGTTGAGTGTTTCTGCTCCATGTTCACACCCGGAACACGTCCGTCCCTACGCTGCCCCCCAGTGGTTCTGGATTTTGAGGCGGTGACAGTGGCTGAGGCTCTTCTCTGATTGGTCGGCCTCGCTCCGATTTTCTTTCTCAGTGTCAAGCACATCATGAATAAGATCATGGAAACGTCAGAGCTGGAGAAACGAGAGGAACATGGATCCACTTCTCCACTGAGACACACGGCTGTAAAGGAAAGTGTTTGAAACTCAGAACCTGAAGCACGTGTTGAGAGGAACAGAGCAGGTCTCTCTCTCCAGGCGTCTCCTCTTCATGTGAAGGGAACATGATCACGGCTTTTACATTTTCTGCACAGTCCCAAAACCATTTAGTGGCAAATCAATTCCACTGCATGCAGGAGTTTGAATATAAAGAATCTTTGGATCTATTTTTACCTGATTAAAGTCTGTAGCTACTCTGCAACCAGAAGAACAGGCCTGGTGTGGGCAGAGCTGTTTGTGCCTCGAACCTCTGTACGTGAGACAGGAGAGGAAGAGACGTCCACTGTCCGTCCTCTGTCTCCTGTCTCCTGCAGCTGCAGCTAACCAGATTAGCTTGAGCCTCTTCTCCAAGCCTCAGTCCAGTTGAAGGACTTTGTTGCTCTGCCAGGAGACGTAAACAGCTTGGACCGGAGCGAGGAGAAGCCAGCGGAGGAAGAGGAGGACGTGACGGCACAGACGAACAGAGGAGACGCCGAAGACGAGGCCTCAAACGAAGAGGCAGGAGATAAGGACGAGAATTATCGTGTGAAGATGATGATTGTGACGAGATGATCAAGAAGGAGACGGATGAGATAACATGAAAGAACTTTGCAAAGAGTTTAATGTGAGGGAGATTTAGGAGTTAAGCAAAATGCTTCATCTGCACTTTGAGAAGTGAATCATCAGTCTTCACTCTTTAAAGGATTCCAGAGGTGACGGGTTACTTATTAAAAACCTGCTGATTTGTATTTATATTTGCTTGACGCAGTTTCAATATATGACGATAATCACACGGAGAAAAGCACGTGTTCTAAAACCAAACTGTAGAAACTGAAAACATTTCAAATCACGTTACGTCCACGTGAGTATTTCAATATGCACATATACAAATGTTCTAATTAACCAACATTTCCAGAACAGAAATCAGAACATTGGAAAAATAAACCTCGTTGCATTCAGTCAACAAATCTGATTTGATTTTACTCTTGATTCCTTTTTTCAGCGATTTTATAAATCAGCAAACAGAGTAAACAGCTTCAAGAAAATCCATCTGCACCATGTTTAACAACGAAATGCTCAATAAATCAAACATAAACAAACACGTCAGTAAAAACCTTCGGAATATTAATGGGAATTCAAGTGGAGAGTTTGACTGAATGTGAGTTTCACTCAAGAGGAGATTTTTGTCTCAATGTCAGAGAAAAACCTCATTTTGAGAAAAGAACCTTCGAATATTTGTCTCTGTGAATTTCATCTGCAGAGGAAACAGGAAATTAAAGTGAAATAAAATCTCAACAGGTTTATGGGATGTTTTCAAAATAACTCAACATCTCCAAAAAGGAGCAGTGCATTAAAACTCAAACACACACACACACTCACACTCACACTCTGACACACATACACACACTCACACTCACACACACACACACACTCACACACACACTCACACTCACACACTCCTACTCAAACACACACACACACTCACACTCTGACACACACACACACACGCTCACACACAAACGCTCACACGCTCACACACACACTCACACACACACTCACATACACACACTCACAGACATACACACTCACAAACATACTCACACTCTCACACACACACACACTCACACACACATACACACACACACACACTCACACACACAATCACACTAACAATAACACTCACACTCACACTAACACTAACACTCACACTCAGACACCCGCACAAACACACACACAGTTTTGGTTTTGCTTCTTCTCGCTGCCACATGTTCCCACTGGAGCCAGATTTCCCAGTTTGTTTCCTGCTGGCGAAATGAGGGTGAAATCTTGTGAAGGAGCAGCAGCAGCAGAGCCAGAGCAGCAGCTGAGCCAGAGCAGCAGCAGCGTGCTGCTCTCTCTCAGCTGCTGCTCTCTCTGTTTATCTGTGTGAGCCTCTCAGCTTATCTCCACTCCTCAGCTCCACTCCACAGAATCCACACAGATCCATCTCAGTGCCACTCGGCCTCAGCTTCTCGTGTCTGTTTGTTCCCGACACTCCGACTTCACTCACCAGTGGATGTTTCCAGTCTCACTCTGTCCTCACTGGTTTTTTGATCGGCTCCAGTGAGAGTTGGAGGATAATTGAAAATATTTTCTGCATTGACAACATCAGAAACACAGATTACAGCCGTTGCATCTTGTTCAGGTCCAATTCACCGGATCCAGACTCAAGTAAAGAATTGAATATACCGATATTCTTACACTAATGAATTCTCACAGAGAATTTAAACATATATGCACATTATTTCTGAATTGTTGTATTTCCTACAGTTATGACCACACCGACACTCAGGTTCTGACCCGGCTCATATCTCTTGAATTCACCGGCTGCTGCTCCGACTCGGTTCCAGTTGTTCTTTACAATCATTTGTTCTGAACTCATTCATATTGATCTTTGCAGCATGATTTCATTTCCTGTGGAGGAGAAAGTGACAATTGGACTTTGGTAGATTGTTGAACAACATGTGCTCACATGTCTGTTGTGTCACAGAACTGTAACTTCAGTGAAGTGTAAAGTGATAACCAACAGAGACGTGAGGAGAGAGAGAGAGAGAGAGAGCGCCTGACCAGCTCCATCACACCACGAGTAACAACCTCCCATGTTCTGATTCAAAGATCCAGTCTATCACACACACATCATTATGGGATGTGTTCCTTCATCACCACAAACACACAACACTGCCACAAACACTCTGTATTGATCCGCCGCTGAAAACTTTCTCCAACAAATGAACTATATGATGTTAAAATAGGAATTCATCACGTGTGCACAGCTTTTAAAGAAAACCAGCCCGGGTGTAAACGTGTGTTTGCAATGTTGTGTTCTCTTTCTATTTTATTATATAGTAAAGTTGTGAGTCTGTGGGGGGGGGGGGGGGGGGGTTGGGGGGGGGGGGGTTGGGGTGAGGCAGAGACGGACGTGACATGTTTCTTGAAGAGATGAGTTTTCAGCCCCACTGGGACACAGCCAGTGACTCTGCTGGGCTGAGTGCGATGGGAAGGTGGTCCGTCCTCTTGGAGCCGGGGGGGGGGGGGGGGCAGAGGATGAACTCAGCTCCCAGTCAGAGCTGATTGGCTAATGGAGACTCGACAGGAGAAGGAGCCCCTGGGAGCCGAGTGCAGTGTGGCCTCTCATGAAGATGACTTATTAGAATCAGACTCCGGGGCTCACTCACCTGTTGTTTAGTGTTCCTGGCGTCTGGGAGGTTGTGAAGTTCAAGGACGACTCCCTCCGGAAGGTTCCAGTCCAAACTGCTTTCAACTGAGAGCTGGACGGAGCAGGAAGCTGGAAACTGCCGTGAGCGTGAATGAGTAATGAAACAGAGTTAATTATGAGAGGGGAGAAGATACCTGGAGTCTTTATCACCGCTCACGACTTGGACAAGGTCAGAACTCGAGTGAAAGCCTGAGTGGAGGAATCAGAACCGACCAGCAAACAGCTGAACAAGAACTCTGCTGGAGTTTAAAACCAGATTCTGACTCACGTCCTGAACTCTGTGGTTTCAAAACACTCAAACAAGCAGATTTTTAATAAGTCACACTTTGTATTTAAGTGTTGTTCACCTCTTGGGCTGCTCACACAAACACACACACACACACACTCACACACGCAGACACACAAACACAAACAGACACACACATATCTAATACTGTTACTATTACAACCACCACCACTACTGTTATTACTTCTAATAATAATAATAATTATAATAAAATAAAAATGTTGGATTATGGTCCATTTAGAATCGAATAGACCATAAGGAATTGGGGGTGTGAAACCACAGTGTGATTAACGGCTAGCACTGTCCAATGGGTGCAGGTGGCAGGTGTAAGTGGGCGTGTCCTGTAGCTCTGTCAGGCTCCACCCCCTGCTCCTCCAAATATGGTGACTTCTGGTTTCATCAATCCAAGATGGCGCTGAACACGACGTCAAAGTGAGGCTTCAGAGCAGCGGCTCAGGAACCAGTGAGTGACGTCATCACAGGTTAATACTCTAGCTGTGGTTCATGAGGTAGAGCGGGTTGTCCACTAATCAGAATGTCGCTGGTTTGATCCCCGGCTGCTCCAGTTTTCAGGGGTGACTGGTTGAGAGTGACTCTCAGGGTGAAGCTCTGAGTGAAGGTTGAGTTTAGAAGAGCTTGTTGATAAAGTAGCTGAGTCTGTGTGAAGGGAATCGAACGTCTGCTGAGCCCACGAGTGTGAAACAGCTGATTCACAGGAGACTTTCTTAGTTAGTTAGTTAGCTAGTTTGTTTGTTTGTTTGTTGGTTGGCTAGGTAGTCAGTAAGTTAGTTAGTTAGTTAGTTAGTTAGTAAGTTAGTTAGTTAAAAAACTAATAAATGAATTTTCCCATAATAAGCCAACAAATAATTCATTTTATCTTAAGACATTTACATAATAATGTATGTATCTTGATCAATCAGACACATTGATGGGACGGATATTTATGAGTTTGATTGGAGTTTAACAAACTGTTGTGTTTAGTAGTGTAAGGTTGTGTTAACCTGTTCCATGCCCCCCCGCCCTGAGTCTGGAGGTTAATGAGTTGTCAACTGAGGTTTCTCCGTCACTAGCTCCAGGATGAGCTGTTCAGAGCTGTCAAGTGTTTGTGTCTTTTGTGTCGAACATGCGACGCTGATTAATTGAACCTTGTGTAATTAATATTTGATATTGATGTGATGTTGAAAACAGATGAGGAGAAGTTCCATTGATTCTTGTTCCTGTGTGAGCTCCCGCTGCTCCTCATCAGCATCGAGTTCATTAGGCTGCTAATACCTGTTGCCCATGTCGGGGGGGCGAGGTGTGGGAGAATCTGCAGGGTCAGCAGCCATTAGCCCGAGAGTCCAGAGGGTTTCATCCTGCTCCTCGTTCAGGAAGTTACAGCAAAGTTCATCTTTCATTACACAACAGTCCGAGTGCAGCTGGACCTCTGCTGTGGAAACATCAGTGCTGTTGTTTACCTCGTGTTCATCTTCTACGTGAACCGCTCCTCTTCTTCATCCTGAGATATCTGTGTTCTTCAAGAACATGTGAGGAACATGTGCAGACTGCAGTGCAAGGGCAGTATACAAGTACCTGTTGTTATTATAAGTGTTTGTGTGAATGAGAGTGTGTGTGTGTGTGTGTTTGTGTGAATGAGAGTGTGTCTCTGTGTGTGTGTGTGTGTGTGTGTGTGTGTGTGTGTGTGTGTGTGTGAACGTGTGTGTGTGTGTTTGTGTGAATGAGAGTGTGTCTCTGTGTGTGTGTGTGTGTTTTTGTGTGAATGAGAGTGTGTCTCTGTGTGTGTGTGTGTGTGTTTGTGTGAATGAGAGTGTGTCTATGTGTGTGTGTGTGTGTGTGTGTTTGTCTGAATGAGAGTGTGTCTCATGTGTGTGTGTGTGTGTGTGTGTGTGTGTGTGTGAACGTGTGTGTGTGTGTTGGATGCAGCTCCTCTGGATGTTCTTCCTGCCACTTCATTCAGGTCCACAGTGATAATACACAAAGTCTAGAGGGACATTGATTGACCTGCTCGACACGAACACAGCTTCACACACACACACACACACTCACACATACACACACACACACACACACACACACACACACACACACACACACACACTCACACACCATGCTGACGAGTGGACTTGCCCTGCTGCCAAGTCCAATTAACGGCTACAGCCGCATCAGCATGCCCCTTGTGTTTGGTCTAAATTAATTTACCAACAAACTTTTTAATCAAATTTCACCACAACCCCCGAGGGGGGGGGGGGGGGGGGGGGGGGCTCTGTGCACTTCAGAGTGTGGAGCTGTGATGTCCGACTCCAGTAACAGGAGCTGGGATTCAGCTCGATGCTGTGAAGGAAGCTGGGTCTGTCTCCTCTTGTTCATTGTGAGTCTACATTACAACAACACAATCAAAGTGTGTGTGCGTGTGTGTGTGTGTGTGTGAGTGTGAGATGTCTCTTACTGCCTGAATGTGCAGTAGCTTCTCATTGGACTAGAAGTTTAAACCCATCCACAGCAGGTTTCAATGAGCTGCACCACAGGAAGGTCCTTCAGCACCTCGAGGTCGGTTCTGATCCGACCCAACAAACCTCCTCCAGAGTTCACAGGCGGACATCTTGTGCTGATGATGTCATCTGGAGTGTGTGCAGTGGTGAACGAGGAGCTGTGGGATCGAGGTGGCACTGATACACGCTGTCGACCAATCACCCGTCAGTCTGCGCTGTCATCATCTGATTAATTAATAATCACCCGATCATACGTCAGAGTGAGAGGACGTGTTGTTCAGGTGTGACATCATCCTGAGCTCTGAGGTTATTAAATATGACTTCTCTGTCATTTAATAAACTTCGGGGGGAGTTTCTTGAACTCATTAATTCTCCAGTTGTGACCCAGAATTTGACCTTTGACCTTTGACTGTCAAATCTAATAAACTCATCCTGAGTGAATGAGACGTGGACCTCATCATGATCCAGATGTTTTGGTCCTGTCATCCATCTTGTATTTAATATACAGTCATCATCTCTTAGCTCAGTAAACAGGGTCTGTTCCACTGAGGGCTTTATATATACAGTATATATATATATGTATTAAACTTTAGTTCTGCTGCAGTTTGTTATTGCCGTCCCCAGCCTGTGGAGGTTTGTGTTTCCCTCTGCTGTTTCCCATCAGCCCCACGGAGTCGTCCTCCCTCTGAACGTCGTCCATCTTGTTCCGGAGAGTGAGAGAGGAAATGGACTCGCTCTTCACCTCCGAAACCTTTTGATTACCCATTTTCCCTCTAATGCCACGTGAGCCCACGCTGGCCAACCTCACGGCAGACAACCCATTAAGAGACATAACGATGTGTCTGCTCGGCCTCCCTCTCTCCCTCTCTCTCTCTCTCTCTCTCTCTCTCTCCCTCTCTCCCTCTCTCCCTCCCTCTCTCCCTCCCTCTCTCACTCTCTCTCTCACTCTCTCCCTTTCTGATTAATTTCCACTTGTTTATGGTCCTCCGCTGCCTCTCAGCCCGACTCGGCCTCACAATAGATTCTTCTCCTCAGCACTCGACCGACTTCGCTGTGACTTTGAAAATGGTCTGAAATTATTCATCGGCCGTCTCCCTCCACTTTACATTTGCTCAGAGAGGAGTCGCACAATCGCAGCCCCCCCCCCCCCCCCCGCTCTCTTTACATCCTCTTCCTCTTCTGCCTCAGTCATTTTGCACTTCAAGCCGTTTTGACCTTTCTCAAAGGAGCTGCTGTGACCTCCAGGGAGGGAGAAGGTTGCTGTGTTGATTCCCCTGAAGCCCGGCTGCTCTCTGGACGGTGCTGGGCCGATGGGATCAGAACCCACTCAGGGTTTACGATCAGATGACACTTCACTGATCCTTCACTGAGCAGGAATCATCTCCCAGGACACCGAGCGAGAGGACACAGCAAAGAGAAAGAACAAAAACTAAAGAATCTCAGCAAGAATAGGAAAATACTTCGTGACCTTTCACCTCATTCAAATAACTGAATTAATCAGGAACATTTGTTTCAAATTTGTTCAGATTATAAATTAGCCTGTTTGGAAATGGGTGTAAAACAATGCTGAGTTATGTACTGAACTAAATCCGTTTTACTAAATCGACTTTATTTAAATGTGGACGACAGCTCCCACAGGCGAAGACAAATGCTCTTGATCGCCCCCTTGTGGCTGGCTACAGTATCACTTGCTCTAACCCTTTGTGTGTCATGTGTGTTGTTGGGCCTGAGGAAGTGAAGCAGGTACAACTTGAACAGGATTCTTCAGTACTGCTAAACTTTGATTAAACCAGCAGCGAGGGGGGGGGGGCAACAGCGTGTCTTCACCTAGGTCCTCAGATAAACTACAGCAGTGGTACCTGTTCCATCAGATCACTGACCATGTGATCATTTATATTTCACCAGGAGCTGATCTCCATCATAACAACAACGTTTATAGAATCACTTCCTCTTTGGCAATTTGTCTACAAAGTAAAAGCACAACGTTTACTGCAATGTTATATACTGAGCTGCATTACAGAGCTTTTATTTTGAAACGTTTTGAACTTGGGTCTGAGACAGTCGACATGTGACATCACTCCAACTTAATGACAAGGAGTCGCTCTGTATCAACACAGGACAAGAGGACATTACACAGACACACACCTTCACATGGTGTCATGGAGGGGGGGGGGGGGGGGGGTTGTCCTGCAGCAGCGTGCCAGATAACGATCCGACCTCTGACCCCGGCCCGACGGAGCCGTCAGCCCTCTGCACCTCTCACCTCCTTGTGTCTGTCAGTGTGTGGGCGGGGGGGCGATCACCTGCCAGGAGCCATTAGACCTCAACTCAAAATGAACGCCCCAAGTTTGCATAAAAGGAAGATCATTAAAATGCAATTAGCTCAGAAGAGAGTGAAGCCTCGGCCTGAACCCGTCCAGCACACACACACACACACACACACAGACACACACACACACACACACACACACACACACACACACAGACAGACACACACAGAGGAAGCAGATCATGTGAGAGCCTCTGATCATCAGTCCACACTGTGGACGGAGGCAGTTGTTCCGTCTTAAAGAAGAGGACCATGGAGACAGAGGACGAGCTCTCGGGTCGGAGACAGTGAGACGACGTCTGTCTCATCGATCCGCTCGGTGTTGACTCTGCTGTCTTATTATCAGGACGTGAAAATGGCCTCATTAAAAGGAAAATCTGTAAAAACTCAATCAGCTCGACGCTCCGAGTCCGTCAGCGTGAAGTGAGACTTTGTTCTGGGCCTGTGATCCGTAAACTGTGTCATCCATCTGCCCCCCCACATCCCCCCCCTCAACCCCCCCCACACCCCCCCACACCCCCCCACACCCCCCACATCCCACCTCATCGACCCAGCCTGAAATATGCTGCCACTAATTACTATTATTAATTGAAAATAGGAAATCAATGGCTCTGAATTAAACACAGGGTGCGTGTTGGTATGTGGGTCATCTGTCTGTGAACAGCTGGGCTCATCCTGACACAGTTATCTCTCTGGCATCAGAACCCACTGTACGTCCCACCGTCGGCTTCGTGTCGGGGGGGAAAGCGGCTCGCCACAGAAAAGCTCGGCTCCTCTTAGAAAGGACTGTTGACTCATTTGTCAGCGGGCGCACGGCGGCCGTCTGACAGCTGCTGATGAAAATACTTTCCTCGTGTGCGAGCGCTGTGGCCTTGAACACGCTGGAGGAACGTGGCTGCTATTGGAAATATAAATGAACTGTATTCTTTCCGCTGACCTTCCTCAATGAGCCGGTGGAACCTCTCAGTTCCAGCTGCCGGGGGGGGGGGAGCTCCTCAGCCCGACTGTAATCATCGCCTCCCAGTGAAACCCGCTGGTTCACTTCTCCACACGCGATAATGAGTCGACCAGATTTCAGCCAGACGCTTTATTCTGCCGCAGAGGAAGTTATTGTCTTTGTGTTTACGGAAGCAACAATAGCAATTTGTTTGGAATAAATTTAAGGGCAGCGTATTTAATAATAGATTATATTGGGCGAGCGCCTGAGGTAAATGCAAAACACTGGAGCAGCGGCTGCTTATCGCTGAAGGTGTCGTCAGAGTCGTGAAAACAAGAATCAGATCGGCTGCTTCTCTGCTTCCCTCTGACAAAGATGCAATTGAATTAAAATTGAATGACTTCAGCTCGAGGGTGTGTGTGTCTGTGTGTGCGTGTCTGTGTGTGTGTCTGTGTGCGTGCCCTGACTGCATGGTGGATTGGCCCGTGCCCAGCAGTGCAGCTGAGGGAGGCTGTTGATTGGCTGTCAGCCTCATTGATCCCCAGCATCTTGACACGGGGACATCTTGAAGTCGAGTTGGACGACTGAACAACTTCATGATCATTTATTCATCCCTGTAACGAGCCCGTTTAGTGGTGTGTGTGTTTGTGTGTGTGTGATGCCTTAGTGTCGCACAACACGCCTCCTGTGTGTGTGTGTCTGTGTGTAGCTACAGCAGATGTATTCATGGTGAATCAATCCCTTTCATTGAAGCTCTACAGATCAGTTATCAGCCGTTGATAAGATCTGTTGGATTTGGACCAGTTTGGACGTTAGTGGAACAAACAGTGATCCGTGTTTGAACAGAAGTTCAGTTGTAAATGTTGAAGATATGAATAAACATAACAGAAGTTTAGTTGTAAATGTTGAAGATATGAATAAACATAACAGAAGTTACAAATGAGTGTTTGGTTCCAGACGCAGCTCCAGCTTCTCAGTCTTCATGGAAATGAGGTTTATTTTTCTGCTAATTTCTCACATTTTGAATGAACTGGTTTTAATGAGTCATTCTGAAAAGAGAAGAGTTCATCAGAACATTCTTTAACAAAACCACATATTTAATAGACTTTTCATAGAATGAATGAATTTAAATGGAGTCGTTCTGACCTCGTGCACCAGAAGAGTTTATATGAATTCACGTGTGTTTACAGCCTCAGATGAATTCTCTCAACGATCAGAAATCTTTGTTCACGTTTGCTGAATTCATTTTTTATTTTAAAGTCATTGACATTTTAGTCGTGAAGAGTTTATGAATTTATAACTCGCCTGGGGAAAGTGTTGATTTCAACAGACTCACTCATCTTTTCCTTCATCATAGTTTAGTATTTCTGGAGAATCAGTTTTTGTTGCTCATGACCGATGACATCATCGTGGTGGATGAGTCCCACATCTGTTTATTAAAAGTTCATATTGAACGTGTCCAGATCCAACAGAAGACTCTGAACTTCACCTGGACTCTGAAGGGCTCGGGTTCTGTAGACAGACACACAGAGTTATAGTAGATTAATCTGACAAATGTATTAATGACTAAATAAAAGAACAAGTTTTCATCTACAGATGTTGTTTCCTGAATGAACATGAACCCCCCCCCCCCCCTCTACACTGTAAAAGATGTGGTCGTCTCCACAGATCGACGGATGGCCGAGCTGCAGTGTTTCCAGCACTCAGCAGAATCCCAGCGGCCTCTCTTATTGGCAGGAGATCCCCCCCCCCCCTCGCTCCCGTCCCATCGGGCCGCTCGTCCATCACTGTCTCGCCGGGGACACCGTTAATGTCCTCGTCATATTGGAGCTGACGTGGCCGAGTCATCTCACCACAGACTCTGTCACTTGAATCTGTGCGATGAGGAGTTCAGTCCTTTCTGCAGCGTCTCAGGTCATTAGTTCAGAATCAGAGTGAAGTGTGTGTCTGTTCGACACGTCTGTGTGCGGCTGCTGCACTTTCATTCCCACAAATGGACAAATAGACACATAATTGTATAAACTTGTTGTGTTTAGTCTCCAGTGAGCTCGAGGATCGATGCTCTCTTGGTTCAGCTCTTTGATTCTGATGCAGTTCACTGAGAATTAAAACCCTGTCGCTCAGACGCGGCTGATTGAAGTAGTGTTTTATTTATTTAATACAGTTAATATCTTTAACCTTGTTACTGACTGGACCCACTCAGATCTCATGAAATCACTCATCATGCAGAAAAATGCAAAAATTCTAAATTAATTGTGCAGGTTTTTGAATTTTCTCACACTGGTTAGAAACAGAAGATTAATTTTCAAGCATTTAAAGAGTCTTGATCGCCCCCTTGTGGCTGGATGCAGTGTAGCTCATACTACCCTCCTCCTCCATGTTAGCAGATGGGACATGGACCAAACTAAACATTCAGAGGAGGCGTTAAATAATTGTTTGTTAAAGACGGTTTCTGTTATTTCAGGTCGTTCTCATCATGATTGACAGCTGAGGCTGGCTCCTGATTGGCCGAGTGCTTGTATCGGTGTCACCTCGTTAACACGACTTCGCCGCCCCCCCGTCACATGACGTTCAGATCACAAGACGGCAGATTCGTCTTAATGTCGGTGAAGTGAGACGAAGTGGAGACACGTCTGTCTGTGTGAAGGATCCTGAACCTGGAGACTGTGGACCTGTTGTTGTTCAGGTCAAATCCAGATAATGACACAAAAACCACTTGTTTCCACTGGATCGTGACTAAAGATGAATTATCACATTAACATAACTTCTTGTGTCGTGAATGAGCCGCACAATGAAGCCTTTAGATCTTTGTGTTACTTTCACAAACACTCGCAGAGACGAGAGAAGCAGCATTTTAAGTAGGTGCAGCATTCGATTTAGTGACGACATCAATCAGCCATGCACAGTTAGTGTGTGTGTGTGTGCGTGTGTGTGTGTGTGTGTGTGTGTGTAGACATTACCTACTTTTTTACACAACTGTAAAATAGGAGCTGTATTAAATTTTCATATCCACGCTGTCATCATGAGGCTCAAATTCGAACGCTGTGGAATGAGTTCATTTTTCCATTCGATGTGTTTCTTATCTGCTGAGCTCACAGTGAGTTGTAACCTTATTATGCTCGATGTGAAACGAGCTGCCAGGCGACTTGTAGCCGCTCCTCTGGAAAACCTTCAAGTAAATAAAGCAGTTGCACCTTAGAGAAATAAAGAGCAGCATCAGGTTCTTTAATCATCAATATTTCTACCATATCAATGTAGCAGCTAGGGGGCGCTGCAGCAGGCGAGGCCACCGGGGAATTGAGACCCGAGAACAGCTGATTACGTTGGTACACACTTGTTCTCTGGGTCGGGGGTTCTGTTCGATGTAGCCCCCCCCCCCCCCCCCCCCCCCACAAGGCCCCCATTGCCCGGGGCCCCTAACGTCCCTTGGAGCACTCCTACACTTCACTGTGAGACATTGAGCAGCTGAGGAGCCGGAGTTCCTCTCAGGAGCTGGAGGAGATGTTGGATCATCAGGTGGATTCAAACACGGCCCAAGAAGAACGATAAGAAGCTCGGTGAAGAAGTGACTTGTTGACAACGTCACACACAAACACACACAAACACAAACACACACACACACACTCACAGGCCTGTACGACAACAACACAAATACTTGAGTTCTTGGGCAATAAGCTGAACTCGCTTCTATGACAATATAATTTAAAATACGACTCATTGAGCTTTGAATTGTGTTTTTAATGATCAGTGTGTTTATGAGACTCGACACAAACAGCTCGTGGTGAAATGAGACAAACAGGATCAACGAGGGGAGACCATAAAAAACTCTGTTTTCTCAACTACAGCAACAAAAAAAACATCACAAACGTTGAAGTGTGTTTGTTGGAACCAGTTTAGATCGAGTGTAAACTCAAACATCTGAAGTTCACACAGTCAGGTGGATTCAGTCAGGCTGCATGAAATCACAGAATCCTGGATCCGCTCGCTGATCCAGAACCGGAACAAGATTTAATTCAGTTCAGTCGTTTTCACATAATCCTGCAAACTATCAAACAAAACACGTGACACGGGTGAAAACGTTATCTCCTCGGTGCAGATGGAACTCAACGAAAGAAAGGACACAAGAATCAAATCAAATCTTATTTCACAAAAGCTGTGTTACAGTTTCTTCAAGGGGAAAATCGATGTCCCTTAAAATCCGGGAGAAAAGTGAAGCTGCTCAGGTTGAAGCCTCAGAACCGAGTGTGAGCTGAAGAAGGTTTTCTGCGACATGAGAGAGAACCTGCAGCCGGGGAATGTTCCTGAAAGAGTTTCCTCTGCCACAGTAGATTACACTGCTGCTAATTCAGAGCAGGAAGTTCTGCTTAGTGCCAGAGAGCTGCTCTTGATCAAAGTCATTAGTCACTCGATTTGGACTCTTTGCTGCTGAATAATTGAAGCTGTGAGAGGATAAAGGATTTGACTCTGCTGGCTGACTAGTTAAGAGAAATAAAGAGAACTCCCCTCTTTCAAAGAGAGACAGACGAGGGGAGGAAGAAAGAAGGAGAGGGAGGACAGGGAGAGGGACAAAGGAGGAGAGTAAATTAGAGAAAGATTGAGAGGGAGGGAGTGACTCAGATTCATGCTCTGTCTGCTCGTCGCTCTCCGTCCACCCCCGACCTGATGAAACATTCAACACTGGGCCAGAGACCACCGCCGGGTCCGGGGGGGGGGGGTCAGAACAAGTCTCTCCTGGTTCCTCCACATGTCAGAAGCTTCGTGTCTCCAGCTTCTCCGTCAACACGTTGTCTCCAGCAGGAACCGAGAGGGCTTGGGGTCAAAGGTCGACGTGACCTCACTAAGACATTTCAGTCACAACTCAAGAACGATTGAGTTCCTCGTGACAAACATCATCAGCTCGAGGTCATGACTCCTCCCACTAGGTGGAGGTCATGAACTCCTCCTCCTCCATGTTAGCAGATGGGACATGGACCAGACAGATCTGAGTAGACGTTTAATAAATGTTTGTAAAGATGTTTCTGTCGTTTCAGGTCGTTCTTCTCTCTCTGATGTTTGTTCAAGTTTCTGATCAGTTTTGGTTTGATCAGTTATTTGATGATATAAACACAGGCTGAGACGTGATGATTGACAGCTGACACTGACTCAGGATTGGGATGTGATCTCCAGATCTGATTCTCAAGACAGATATCGGCTTTATTTTGTCAGTAGTGAGAGGACGTGGAGATGTGTCGTCCATTTTCATTCACAGTCCATCTCTTGAAACGTGAGTTAGCATGCTAACCAGCTAGCCTCAGCCCAGGTCATGGTTTTCCTGTAGGACGTCGCAGCTCAGAGGACGAACGTCTGAACTTCTAGAGGAGTAGACGTGGAGGTGAAGTGGAGCTCAACCGGTTGGTGCAGGCGAGGAAAACCACGAGTCAGAACGTCCCTCAGAGCTCTCACACTCTGGGAACCTTCTTTTCTTCCAGTTCAGCCTGTGACTGTTAATCAGACCTCGTGCTTTGATTCCAGTTTTCAGAGATGATATCAAATACAACCTTCCATCTTCTCTTGTTTTCATCTCGTTTCCTCCGGTTGTGATTCATCCACGTTAGCTGTGATACATCTTCTCTGTGTGTTTAAAGTGTTTCATTTCATTCTTCTGGCTGCGCCCAGTCATATGCAGATTTCATTTGAGTAAATAAGAATCTGTTAGAGGAGAAGCTGGAGGTCCGTGCTCGTTTCATTCAGCAGCTCAGGGTGGAGGCAGCGGTCCAGAGAATTAAATGCTAAACGCTGAGTTTCTGCTGCTTCAGCCTGATTGGACGACTGCGCTGATGAATGGAGGAAACGACTTCCTGCATCCATCAGGCTGCGTGTCACCGTGCAGCTGTTTGTGAGGTTCTGTTCACCGCCATGGTCACGTGTGGTCAGGACCAAGAGGAGCCTTATCCAGGAGGTCACTCAGTTCTGAGCCTCGATTACAGTCTGTGCTTCAAACCTCCAGGACCCAGAACAACTGACAGGGACCGGTCGTCTGAACGTGTCTCAACGTGGACGTGTTTCATGAAGACCTCGACCGGTCGAAGACCAAGTCCGAGAGATCAGACACCTTTAAGAGTCCATGTGTGAGAACGTTATCACACGTCAGGGACACGTCAGGGACACGTCAGGCACACGTCACTAACACGTCAGTAACACGTCAGGATCATGTGAGGAACACGTTCAGTTCAGTTCATGTCAGAGCAGCTGTCATAAAGACGTCACAATGAAGTATAATAACTTAATAAACGCATATTTCTAAGTATCTCTTCATCCTATAGAACAATACGACCTAAAGCTTAAATAGATCATAAGATCTTTTATGATGATATTGTAGGAATGATATCATTTTGACGTCCCCATGTCAGGAAATGACGTGACATGGTGTAGTTGTGTATTAATCTTTGCAAACTGTGAGTCATTTGTCATCATAATCAGTCCTTATGGAATGTTTGAGTATAAACATGGTGTCTGCAGACGACAGGTCACCTTCAACCGGAGCGTTTCACTCTCAGTGGAAAATTCATCATCCACAGTTTGATGCAAATTCAGCGAAGTCATCGTCTCCGGTTCTGAACCGAGCTGAAGTCCAGAGGTTCATTCGTCTCCACTTCACACTCTCAGATTGTTTCCACCTGCACACAGACACTGACTCTTATTGTGACCAGCAGGTGTTAAATTGAAATGTGAGGAGGACGCGTGTCCCACAGAACCGTCCTCACTGATCAACATGACTCGTCTCGTCTCCTCCTGCCGTCGTGTGGACGACGATTGAAGAAGACAGAAACGTCCCCACAGCTGCAAACTGGAAATGTGTCAGAAATATTCTGTAGAAACGTCAGAAACAAGTTTGGTAACTTTCTAACTTTCTTCTGCTCTAAGCAGTGTTTTATTCCATTGACTCTCTCTCCTCCATCAGATCAAACTGGGACCAGTTGGTTGTGTGTCTTTGCTTCATGTGGGATTAGAGTTTGAAATCAGCTCTTAAGAGAAGGATGTGATCACAGCTGGTGAACATCATGTGTTCACTGCCGTGACAATCTGAGTGATGAAGAATCCTCACGCAGCGTCAACCATTATATTACTCTGCTGTTGATGAAGACTCAGAACAACACTGGTCTTCACTGGTCTTCACTGGTCTTCACTGGTCAACATCTTGTTGGTACAAGCACAAGAATTTACAGAGTACTCTGAGACTCGAACCCTCCTCACTGTGAGACTCGAACCCTTCTCACTGTGAGACTCGAACCCTCCTCCCTCTGAGACTCGAACCCTCCTCTCTCTGAGACTCGAACCCTCCTCTCTCTGAGACTCGAACCCTCCTCTCTCTGAGACTCGAACCCTCCTCACCCTGAGACTCGAACCCTCCTCCCTCTGAGACTCGAACCCTCCTCACCCTGACCTCAGGTCTTGAATCCCCTGTTGACCCTTCTCCTCTGTCCAGGCTGTGAGAGTGACTTCTGGGGCCCCCACTGCACCAACCGCTGTCAGTGCCGTAACGGCGCCAAGTGCAACCCGATCACCGGCGCCTGCGTGTGCACCGACGGGTTCCAGGGCTGGCGCTGCGAGGAGCCCTGCGACGCCGGCTTCTACGGCAAAGACTGCCTGCAGGAGAGCCAGTGCCTCAACGGCGCCACCTGCCAGCACCAGACCGGCGAGTGCCTCTGTGCACCGGGATACACCGGAGCCTTGTGAGTGACCCTCAGCTGCTTGGTCTGGTTTCAGAAAGACATGTCACCACTGCTCAGTTTAATGATTCATCACTTTTATGTTAATGCAGATTTCATTGAATCCACTTCTTACCCTGAATTAACACGATAGAATCAGTAGAATGTTTATAACAGAGAGAGAGACTCTGATCAGAGACCTTCACTGTTCAGCTCCAGTGATTCTGCTTCTGTCTCCAGCTGTGAGGAGACGTGTCCTCCAGGGAAACACGGATCCCTGTGTGAGCAGCGCTGCCCCTGTCAGAACGGAGGGGCGTGTCATCACGTCACCGGGGAGTGCTCCTGTCCCGCCGGCTGGGTGGTACGACCGCTCTCCCACCACGTTCAACACCAGACCCACTCATGTGCATCACTGCTGGAAAACACGTTTTATATTTTATAGCTCAGAGATGAGATCTTCATGTTTGACTTTGATGATGAATAGTTTGTTCAAACACAAGTTCTCAGTTTAGATTGAACAAGTTTAGTTTTTACAACTTCCCTGAAGTTACATTTATTTCAATCAAACTTTATTCATCTTTCATATTCACAAATCAAACTTTGTCCTGTAGAAGTTAACAAGGTGACTCAGCAGAAACACAATGACTCGTCTGTTTCTGTTACATTCAGTTTGTTTCTGTTGTTTCTCAGATGAACTCTTCAGGTCTTCTCTCGTCACTGGATCCAAACTGGTTTAACTGGTTCTCTGTGGTTTCCCTCCTCAGGGTCCAGTCTGTGCTCAGCCCTGTTCCTTCGGCTCGTTCGGGATCAACTGTTCTCTGGAGTGCACGTGTCGGAACGCCGGCCTGTGCGACCACATTAGCGGCCAGTGCCAGTGCACCGCCGGCTACATCGGAGAGAGGTACTCCATGGTTATTAATATGATATTTTCAATCCTTTTATGAATAGTTTTGATGTTAATTGTAATAAAAAACACAGTTATAAGTTTATATGAAACTTTATCCGACTCTTCAGGGAAATTTGCTGCAGATATGAGCAGAATTCCTCCTCAGGGAGACACGTGGATATGAGCACATGGGGATATCTGTAA